>NC_141548.1:85532500-85832500 GCF_021556685.1 Rattus norvegicus | reverse complement strand
GGGGATGAGACTTGGAATCTTGGATCTGTAAGTCTACCTCCAGCCTACTGCCTTGGGAGTAGAGGCCCTTGGGTTAGCAGTGGTTGCCTGGTATAGTTGGAGGCCGGGACAAAATACCAAGTTAGGGAAGGGAGGTTAGGGCAGGAAGGTTAGGGCAAGAAGGACTGTGGACATGAGGGAATGAAGGTTACAGTTGGCATTCTTTTGTAGCAGTGCTGAGACTGGTGAGGGGGTAGGTTTTTGAGGGAAGGAGGGAGTGGTAAGGGTCTTCAGTTAGTTTTCCTGTTTCCCTAGTACGCTTAGCTGGTGTGTTCTCAGTGAATGCCTGCTGGTCTTGGAGTCTGGGATAATGGAAGGAGTTGGGAGAAGGATGGTTGGGGAATGAGTTGGGGAGAATATTTTCGTGATCCCTTAGGGGATGAGGTCAGATAGGAAAGACAAATCCCAACGGGTTTCTTGCTACAAAGCTGAGTTGAAACTGTACTTGGTTCATCCTCCCTCCCTCCCTCCCTCCCTCCCTTTCTTTCCTCCTTCCTTCCTGAAGCTTTAGAACAAGTGTTTTTTTTATAAACCTAATTGATTAGTATTTTCCTTATGTAATTCATATATTTTATAACCTATATGAAAGTTGCAGAAATTATTTTTTTTAGGTTTTGCCCAAATATTTTATACCTTCATCTAATACCTTTAGGTAAATTGTTTCAAGTTAATTTTTAAGTATTAACATTCATTTTTTTCTCATTATTATTCAATGGATCTGGCTCTATTTGTTAAAAATTCTATTTATTTATTTTTTCATTGAATAATCTTATAAAAGAGCCAGTTAACCATATTTACTTTGGATGTATTTATGGAATCTGTTTTGTTTAGTTGATTCAAGTGTATGTTTTTCTATCAATACCATGTAATGCTATACTATAGCTTTATTTTATATCTTAAAATTGGGTGGTATATTTTCCAAGATTTTTTTTTCTAAAATTTCTGTAGCTATTTTAATAGTTCAGATGTTAAATACATCTACCTCAACAACCAAAGTTGTTCTCTAGTTTCTACACTTATACAGTGGTAGAATACTCCTGCAAGGTTCTTAGGCCACTGAAGGTCTGCTCCTTGAAGTGAATTGTGGGGCCCTCCCTCCATTATCTTTATCTTTTTGGCTTCCGTGTTCACTGGGGATATTTCCATGTACTGCCATGGCATATGACCTTGCCACTGGCCCCCAAAACAACAGAAGCAAATTATTATGGAACAGAACTTCAAAACTGGGAATTGAAGTAAATCTTTCCATTCCTAAGTTTATAGTAAGTAAGAAGTAAGTATAGTAAGCTAGAAGTAAGCAAGAACAGCCGTTTTCTGTCCTTTACATTTCTATGGAAGTAGTGTGGTGATCCTGATCTATTATTAGGAGCTTTGAGAATTGGGTTGGTGTTACGTTGAGTCTGTAGGCTTGCTGAGATTTGTCATGTCAGGGATGCATCCTTCTACAGTCCATGGACGTGATAAGGAGGCTTGTCCATTTATTTAAGTCTGTTAGTGTTCAAGATGGGGTTTGCCAGTGTAGTCCTAACTGTCCTGGAACTTGCTCTGAAGACCAGGCCAATCTCAAACTCAGAGATCACCTGCCTGAGTGCTGGTATTAAAGGTGTGTGTGTGCGCCATAAGTGCCTGGCTCACAGTCTTATTTAATTTACCTCACTGATGTCCAGTGTTTATTACATAAAGCTCATGCACTTTTTATTACATTTATTTGTAATTGTTACATTTTGGATGCTATTTTAAATGTTATGATTTTAAAAATTAATTTGCTTTGAGATCATTGTGTAAAATATTTTTTATTTTTCATATTTAACAAAGGTCTTTTAAATCCTTCACTCACTTTTTCCTTTTGTTAGCATCCTATATAATTAGTTTCATAAATAGTAATACACTGGTATAATCTACAGCCTTATTTGGATGTTACCATTTATGTGTGCGTGTGTGCCTCCTTGTTTATCTTGGAGGCCAAAGGTCAGTCAGATGTCATCCTCTAGCTGAACCCAGAGCTTCCTGATTCAAACTGGCTGGCCAGCAGGCTCCAGAGACCCTGCTCTCAGCACTTCCTAGCACTGTGACGGTGGCCTACTTCACCACACTCATCAACTCTCCTGTGCACACCTAATGCTGGCATGTCCAGCTCCTCACTGACCAAGCTGTCTTCTCAGATCTCAGTTTCTTCAGGTTTCCATATGCTTACGAGTGTGCATCCCGTTCTGTGTGATAGCACTACCTCTGTGACTACTGTCAGGTTTGCATATGCTTACGAGTGTGCATCCCGTTCTGTGTGATAGCACTACCTCTGTGACTACTGTCAGGTTTGCATATGCTTACGAGTGTGCATCCCGTTCTGTGTGATAGCACTACCTCTGTGACTACTGTCAGGTTTGCATATGCTTACGAGTGTGCATCCCGTTCTGTGTGATAGCACTACCTCTGTGACTACTGTCAGGTTTGCATATGCTTACGAGTGTGCATCCCGTTCTGTGTGATAGCACTACCTCTGTGACTACTGTCAGGTTTGCATATGCTTACGAGTGTGCATCCCGTTCTGTGTGATAGCACTACCTCTGTGACTACTGTCAGGTTTGCATATGCTTACGAGTGTGCATCCCGTTCTGTGTGATAGCACTACCTCTGTGACTACTGTCAGGTTTGCATATGCTTACGAGTGTGCATCCCGTTCTGTGTGATAGCACTACCTCTGTGACTACTGTCAGGTTTGCATATGCTTACGAGTGTGCATCCCGTTCTGTGTGATAGCACTACCTCTGTGACTACTGTCAGGTTTCCATATGCTTACGAGTGTGCATCCCGTTCTGTGTGATAGCACTACCTCTGTGACTACTGTCAGGTTTGCATATGCTTACGAGTGTGCATCCCGTTCTGTGTGATAGCACTACCTCTGTGACTACTGTCAGGTTTCCATATGCTTACGAGTGTGCATCCCGTTCTGTGTGATAGCACTACCTCTGTGACTACTGTCAGGTAGTCCATCTTAGCGTGGCTACCATTTGCCACCCTCTGTAGCCGTTCATGTCAGTTCTGTCTCCTCAGCTCCTGACTGTTCTTCATCACCGTAGGCTTGCTATTTCAAGAGTACTTACTCGAATGGGCTGGTATGTAATTTATGGGATTGGCTTTTTATAATACTTGATATAATTTCTATGCATTCATCCACCTAATTGCACACATTAATAGTTTGTTCCTTTTCTACAGCTCATCAGTCATAGCCTAGTGTGGCTGTACTGTAGTTTGTCATTGTACCTAGTAAAAAGGCTCCTGGGCCTGGTGGTGGTGGTACACGCCTTTAATCTCAACATTTTGGAGGCAGAGGCAGGTAGAGCCCAGAGTTCGAGGCCAGGATGGTCTACAGATTGAGTCCAGGATAGCCCGGGCTACATAGAGAAAACCCTGTCTTGAAAAACAAAAACAAAGACATCTGGGTTATTTTTTAGTGTGGAACTGTTTTTGAATAAATCTAAGAAAATTTCCTTGCTGTTTTTTGGGTGAACATAGGTGGTATTTTTTTTTTTTTAACTCTGATGAATGAAATTGCTGGATTACATTATAGGTACAAGTTTAGTTTTTTAAAAAAATATTTTTTTCTTGTTTCAAGTTTATTTGTACAAACAGCATAGGACACTGGTCATCTGCAAACAGTGTATAGGTTTCACAGGAGTGCATCTGTCTTCACACTGGCAGGAGCCTTTTTTATGAGGCCTTCACAGGGGCCTGGGCACCTTGGGAGCCTGAGCTGGAGCTGAAGCCTGGGCCTTAGCTAGAACCACAGACTGCCTTGGTCTGAGACTTGGGCTTTGATTGGCAGAGCCTATGAGCCTTGGCCATGTGACTTCAAATCTCTTCCCAAGCTTGGGGTGAGCGATGAAAGCTGGGTCCTTTTGGCATCTTGGGCTTGATGGCCTGAGGCCTCTGCATGCACACTCACGGCCTTGGCATTGTTGGCCTGCGTCTTCTTCAGGTCTTTCTTGTGCTTCTTAGCAAAGCACATGTTCCTCAGGAACTTGGGGTCAATGCCCTTAAGAAATTCGTATCTTTGTTACTGGGGTTTCTTGATGCCATTTCTGTGCCGTTTGCGGTGTGGTGTGGTTCTTGGACTTGGCCATGTCTGCACAGTAACTTGCGGCTCCTGAAGCACCTCAAAAATATATTTTTAACTTACCTCTTACCGTTGAAATTGTGTCTATCTTTTCCATTTCCCAGGGTTGGCACTATTGGATTCTGTTAGCTGTACTGTATCTCCTTTTCACTTACATCATGTCTATGGCCCTAGGGATGTTGGTGCTGTGCTTTGTAGACCTTACCTGTATCTTTGTCAGTGTTGTGCCCATGTCTTTACAGGGTTCAGTGTTGAGTTTGGAAATACTGTGCACATTCCAAATTCTTACTACTGGTCTTTTGTGAGATGTGTGTTTGCAGATGTTTTCCCCTGTTAGAGACTCAATTGCATTCATTTAAACTGGCATTCATTGTTTTAGGTTTAATTGTTTCATTACTGTGTGTATTCGTGTTTACCTGCATGCATGTAGGTATTGGGAGTCAAACCCAGGTCCTCTGGAGAGCAGCCGTCCAGCTGTCAGTGGTGTCGTGTTCATTCTTCACGTATGGCTGTTCTCAATGCTTTTACTTGTGCACTGTGATTTTTGCCAAGCCTGCATATAATTTCCAGTAGATTTCTTTTCAAAATTGTTTGTATGTCTCAGGATATAAAAACATTTCTAGAAGATGATATTCTTCTCAGTCATTTTTCTCCGGTTGCTGCAATAGGAAGGTAACAGCACATGGAGTTGAATCCCTGAGCGTTTGCCTTGTCCTCAGTCCTGGGAGTGAGGCAGTCTGTTCCCATGTCTGACGGGCTATGACGTACTTATCCTTTGTCTAGTTGAGAAAATACCTTCCATTCCTGATTTGCTTATACTTTTTTTGTGTGGTATTGGTATTAGGTTTTTGTCAATTTTGTATAGTATCTTGTGATTACTACTTTATTACATTTGTTCTTTTGGGGAATTAATTATACTCGTTGTTTTTGGATGTTGTATCAACATTGCTTATTGATTAATACTATTATATATTATTTTAATATATTCTTAATATATTTATGTTGTTTATTTTTTAGTATTTTGAAAGATATATTCACAAATTACATGACGATTTAACTTATTTCTTATTTAAAGAAGTATCATCTCTTGCTCCTCTTCAATACTTTATAAAAGAAGAGAGACATTTTCTGCCTGTTTTTGGTACTTGAAATTTAATAAAATAGTTTTTTCACTTATGTAAGATATGCAAGGTAGTTTAATCTGTCTATACTTTTTATGTACAATGAAATGATAATTACAAAGAATGTAAACGAGAATAAAGTGTTGTGTTTTATATTTCAGTCTGAAAACTTGGAGAATACAGTAATTATCCCCGATATCAAACTACATAGCAATCCCTCAGCCTTCAACATTTACTGTAATGTACGGCATTGCGTTTTGGAGTGGCAGAAAAAGGAAGCATCACTGGCAGCTGCATCGAGGAACTCTGTACAGAGTGGAGAATCAGACAGTGATGAGGAAGAGGAGTCCAGAGAGCTCCCCATCAAGCTTCCAAAGGTCAGCCACAGAACTCTGTTTAGATGCATTGCCTATGAGTGCTCTGGTCATCAAACAGGCACGCAGACTCCGTAGATACTCAGCTTTTTCTAAAACAGTGCATTAAAGTGACATGGCTTATGGGTAAAACTAGGTCTGCTTTGGGGGACTTTTAACCAGCTAACAGCCAGTAATTGGAAACACCGCGGATGAGCATGGGGAGCACAGGCTGCAAGGTCAGTGGTTTGTAGCTTGTTAAGGCTGTTAGTGTACAAGAGCTGTAGCGTGGCTGTGGTCGTGTGCAGGCCTCCAGCAGAGGCAGATGGATCAGCTTGGAGCCTGTGAGCTTCCCTTACGGTGAGCGTGAAGAGGATGTGACTGAGCAGGCCCCGGATTTACATTTTTCCTTAAAATAGAACCAGAAAACTTCCTCAGCAGCAGCTAAACTGAAAGCTTTGTCTTACCTGTTTACTATTTAGCTGTCTTCTTACTATTCTGCTTACCTGGCCTACGGCAAAAAATAAGATGAGACACAGTTCAGTCCATACTGTTCTGATGTCATGTCCTCTTACCAGAAGCATATAAATTATTTCCTATTAGAGCTGAACAAACTGTTCTTAATGTACCTTGTTCTAAGGATTTGTGACTAATTTTATTACATACCACATATATGCATGCATGCATGCATGTATGCATACATACATACATACAGGAGATTTAGTCTTTCTTTTCCTCCCTTTATCCTTCTTTCCTTCTGTTTCTGTTTTCATTTTCTTCTTTCATAGCAAGGAGGATCCAGTCCAGGTCCTCATAGTCCAAGGCTAGTGCTGTTCGTGGACCACATCACTAACCTTAGCATTATTATAGTGCTTCTAAGAAAAGGGAAAATATAATCATTTCAAAATGGTTTGGGTAGGATTCATGCATATTGTTTTCTTATAAATAAACTTAACAGTGATTATTTTACCAAAAATGATTCATATATTATTAATGGGTGCATTAAATCCATCTGGAAAACTTATTTACAAGGTATCTTATAAATATTTTTTTACATGTACCTTCCTTGAGTTGTGGAGACAGATGGAGCCCATGTCCCTGGGCTGATTTCCCTTTTGTGGTCTGTGGTGGCTGTTCCTAAATATGCACTGTCCTTGACTTGGTTTCTACTTCATAAGCAAAGGGAGTGACAGCTTTGTGAATGTCCCTGCTTCTTGACCGGCATTCTCAGAATGTGTGTCTTCCTCCTTTTCCCTTTCCTCTGGTGTCTGTTTCTGCTCTAGATTAGAAACACTTAGGAAAAGTTGGTCATTAAACTGTTCTCCAACATTAGTGTAAGTGAGTAGTGAAGAAAGAATCATCCATTCTTAACAGTTTCCTAGCATGACTGGCAATGTCTAAAAGGAAATCTGAAAGAAAAAAAACACAAAAGAACACATGGTTAATGCTCTATTTTCCACCACATACTTTGCTTTCTGGACTCAGGGACTAATGATTAAAAACCAAATTGCTTAAGTTGAAATACCATTAAAATTATAGTTTTTAAATGCTGGATAACTGGGTACCTCCACTTTATCATCTACATATTGAGAGCATTATGTATCTCATAATATTTCAGTTAAGATTAAATGGGTTTATGAATGTTGAGTGCTTAAGAGTACCCAGCACATACATACCAGGTACTCAGTAAATGAGAGTTGTAGTTATGAATGCCATGTCCCCAATGGAGGAGTGAGGGAAAGGACTGAAGGAGCTAAAGGGGTTTGCAACCCCATAAGAACAACAATATCAACCAGCTAGACACCCTAGATCCCCCAGGGACTAAGCTACCTACCAAAGAGTACACAGAAATGGACCTATGGCTCCAGCTGCATATGTAGCAGAGGATGGACCTGTCGGGCATCAATGGGAGGAGAAACCCTTGGTCCTGTGAAGGCTCGATGCCCCAGTGTAGGGGAATGCCAGGGTGGGGAGGTGGGAGGGAGGTGGATGGGTGGGTGGGGGAGCACTGTCATAGAAGAAGGAGGAGATAGAGGGTTTCTTGAGGGGAAACTGGGAAAGGGTATAACATTTGAAATGTAAATAAAGAAAATATCCAATCAAAAAGTCATGTTAGAGCCAAACAGTAGAATGCATAGTTGTATTTACTTTTTAGTTACTTCCCAGTGTATCCTGTAATTTAATATAAATACTTTATATGCAAGGAAGTGGAGTTTCTAGAAACTCAATGTGATGCTATATTGAGAGATATGAAGGTGAGGGGACGCAGAGAGGCCTATGCAGCAGTAGTACCTCCTGGGTGGAGAGTGAGCTTGCGGGCGCCTGGCAGCCTGTAGCATCCCATCAGAACTGACGCAAGGGAGGGGTGAGGCTTTTATGATTTGAAGTGATGGGAATTTGAAGGTAGGTTTTCTTTTTCTCCTTTCACCATGGATTTTGTCTTGCTCTTCTGGTATATGTGCCTTTCTTTTTCCTTCTCATCTGAGTTTTCTTTCTCTTGTATTATTTCTCTTTATTGGGTATAGCAGTTTTGTATTATTAAGTCTTAAATCAGTTGTAATGCTTACATACTTTAAAAAAAAACTCAAACAGAAACAAATTTCTATGTCATTAAAAAGTATACTGTCTCTTGAGATTGTTTCAATAAAGCAAATAGTAGAGTATTTACAATGATAGCAATATCAAACGTAAAAGGGAAGAAGAGGGGAAGAGGAGGCATGAGAGGGAGAAGAGCTGGGAAAGATGAATTTGCCTGTAAGCCCGGGTGACTGTGCTCCCAGTCGCCATCACGCAGTGAGCCTGTCGGCCATCACGCAGTGAGCCTGTCGGCCATCACGCAGTGAGCCTGTCGGCCATCACGCAGTGAGCCTGTCGCTATCACACAGTGAGCCTGTCGGCTATCACACAGTGAGCCTGTCGCTATCACACAGTGAGCCTGTCGGCTAGTTTTTGAGTGTTTGCTGCCCTGCTCTTCACGCCAGGAGGGAAATGTCCTTCAACTTTTAAAGACCAATCTGTGCTTTCAAACAGTTCTTTTGGTTCATACTCCTTATATTTCTCATAGTTTTTTTCTTGGCTTCTGTCTACGCAGAGATACCTGTTGAATCTACATTTCTGGTTGGTCTCTCCTTAGGGCTTTGGCCACATACCTGCCTTAAATCCAGGTTGTTGAGAGCGAGCTAAATATCATCATTATTCCAGCTACCCAGGAGTCTTCCTTCAGTCTTCCCTTTTCCCATAGATGGGTGACATTGCCACTCTGAAACCTTGACAATATGCCCATTCTGCCATCTGTTTCAGCCTTCTATAGTGAACTACCTACCAAACATTACAGTTTAGATATGAAATGTCACCCAAGGATTGTAGCATTATCTGGGAAGGTGCTGCAGACTGTAGAAGAAGGTGGCAGCGTTCAGCTAGAGGAAGGAAGGCACTGGAGGCAGGTTCTGGGAAAGGATCTTGACTCTGAAACTCATCCTGCTTCCATCTCTGCTCCTTCTTCACCATGAGGTGAACAGATCTGTCCTCTCCATGTTCTCAATACCATATTCTACCCAAGTGCGTGAAGTCCAACAGTCATGGACTGATCCTTCTGAATCCGAGAGACAAAATAAATTCCTTCTAGCTGGTTACAGATATGCAATTGTAGCTAATCTAGTACTCCCTATCAGTTCTTCTTTAACCATTCTCGTGATGAAGGCCTTGTCACACAGATTTCCAGCCCTCATCAGCACTGCCTAAGAACACCCAGCCACCTACCTGCTGTTGAATCTTACTTTACCACCCTTTAGCTAATTTGGCTAAATAACATCTAAGTAACTTTTAGGAACTATGCAGAGATACGTACCTGGTTCTAGTTCTTTTGCCTAACATCTTGGATGTTTTCTGTAGAAGACAGCAGCTGTGTCAGTTAGCTGGCATATGAAGCTTTCTGTGCTCTAGCTTCTGCCATCTGACTTACCTTAGTTACTGCTATGTCCTCTGTCCCATGTGTCCTACATAGCCTACTATATCTACACTGTCAATTTTAAGACACTAGACAAGTTACTATTGATTTCTTTTTTGTCTCTACTAGAAAATGTATCCTAGTGCTTTGTTCTTGTTCCCTAGTACACTGCTGCCCACAAACTCAGAAAGAATTACTTACTTAGGAACTGAATAAATTAGTCAACATAAAAGTTTATTTTAAAATAAAATATTCACCAAGCCTCGTGAGATGGGAAGCATGAATCCCACTAGAAAATTACGTAGCTCTGACATTTCTGTATAACAGGAAACATCATATAAATGAGCCCCATCCAAAAATGTCAGCCCTGAAGAATTTGTGAGTTATGAATAGTCATTATTGTTTATATAGAATAAGATATAAATATGTATCTTTGAATAAGCAACCCTAAGTACTAGAATAGTGTTGTCTTCCTTTGCTTGAGAAGAGAGATACACGTTAGTACTGAGTGTTTTGGTTTCCTCCAGGTACATAGCTCCCTATAGAAAGCCTAGCACATTTTCATTTGTTAGTCCATCCCATCAACATAAACCACAACAGGTGAAAATAATTATAGGAGAGTTTAATAAATTGAAATTCTGTGTATAAACTTGGCTAAACTTACCTATAGTCAAGGCTAGGATTTTAGATACCTTCTGTAAAGACAGTCATATTGGTTATTTTGACTTCTCTACATTTACACACTTGAGAAACCTTATAAATGACAGCTAGAACAGCAGGATTTATCTACAGATAATCTCATTTTTGTCTAAGAAAACCAGTTGTGTTTCTGAATTGTAGTAATTTTTAGTACACAGATGAGTAGCTAGTTAATTGATATTAATTGAATATTAATTGTGTCTCTATATTTGCTAAACACTGAGCTAATCAAGGGAAATGTTTCTTGTCCATAGAGGGATAGTTTAGTTAGGAAATGAAAATAAATGCACGCAGTTATACTATAATGTAATAAATTCTAAACAGGAATTTGTTTTGGATAAGAGTTCTGTACATGGCTCACTTACCCTCCTACGTTACCAACTCTCAGAAGACAAGGCCCAGCATATCTTCATATCTTCTTAGTGAGTTGCACAGAACAAGTATTTAGAAGGGTGCATTTATATAATGTATAATATTTGCATCATATGTAGAATAAATATAATGTAAAAATCTCAACAGAAAGACTATTATTGCCCTATTTTTTTTTTTACAGCAAGTTCTTTTCTTTCTTTTTTTTGTGGTATTCTTTTTTTTTTCATTTTTTTTTTATTAACTTGAGTATTTCTTATTTACATTTCGAGTGTTATTCCCTTTCCCGGTTTCTGGGCCAACAGCCCCCTAGCTCCTCCCCCTCCCCTTCTTTATGGGTGTTCCCCTTCCCATCCTCCCCCCATTACCGCCCTCCCCCCAACAATCATGTTCACTGGGGGTTCAGTCTTGGCAGGACCCAGGGCTTCCCCTTCCACTGGTGATCTTACTAGGATATTCATTGCTACCTATGAGGTCAGAGCCCAGGGTCAGTCTTTGGGTAGTGGCTTAGTCCCTGGAAGCTCTGGTTGCTTGGCATTGTTGTTCATATGGGGTCTTGAGCCCCTTCAAGTTCTTCCTGTCCTTTCTCTGATTCCTTCAACGGGGGTCCTGTTCTCAGTTCAGTGGTTTGCTGCTGGCATTTGCCTCTGTATTTGCTGTATTCTGGCTGTGTCTCTCAGGAGCGATCTACATCCGGCTCCTGTCGGCCTGCACTTCTTTGCTTCATCCATCTTGTCTAATTGGGTGGCTGTATATGTATGGGCCGCATGTGGGGCAGGTTCTGAATGGGTGTTCCTTCTGTCTCTGTTTAATCTTTGCCTCTCTATTCCCTGCCAAGGGTATTCTTGTTCCCCTTTTAAAGAAGGAGTGAAACATTCACATTTTGATCATCTGTCTTGAGTTTCATGTGTTCTGTGCATCTAGGGTAATTCAAGCATTTGGGCTAATAGCCACTTATCTATTTTGTTCTTAGAATTATTGTTTGAAGCATTTTTACAACTTGGTCTTAATTTTAATTCGTTTTTAGATTTATTTGAGTATACTGTAGCTGTCTTCAGACACACCAGAAGAGGGCATCAGATCCCATGACAGATGGTTGTGAGCCACCATGTGGTTGTTGGGAGTTGTGCTCAGGACCTCGGGAAGAGCAGTCAGTGCTCTTAACTGCTGAACCATCCCTCCAGCTCCTTATTTTAATTCTTAATGTCACTTCTGTACATAATTTACATTCTGAAGTTATATATCTCATTCTCAAAATCTTGATGTTGGCTGAGAAATAGAGTTTTATTGTCTAGTGTTGTGTTACTAGTCTTCCAGAGTTATCATAGCAGCTCATTGTAACTTTACTCTTACAGTCTCTAACTAAAGATTTACTTCTTTTGCTAAAGAGAATTAGGCATTTCTTGGCCCAATAAGAACTATTCTGATTTAACTAAAATACCAGTGGTCTTTTCACTAAGTCGATTTTAGCTCCTTAATGATTGATTATCTTGACAAATGAAGGGGGCACTAGCTGTAGATGATAACATTGCAGTTGTTCTATCACAGGAAGGGCTGAGGTGACATCACTCAGTTTTCGAAGCTGCCTGTGCAGTATGTGTTGTCTTTATTTTGGGTTGTGAGTACTGTAATAAAGCTAATTGCATGCAACCAATGCATTATATAAATTGACAGAGTCCATTTTTTCTGAGTGAATACCATCTGTCCCTGAGTTCAGTTTTCAAGGTTTTATTCAACATCCCTTTCTAGGGGTTCATTGTTTCCAAACTAGTCTTTAAATAATGTGACTTGTTCTTAGTCTTGTATATAGGTACATGGTTTTCAAAATCTTCATGTTAAAAAATTAAAAGTAAAGTGGTGTGTTCTTGCTTTTCTGTTTAAACATCATGGCACTTTATTGAATATTGAGATAACTCGCACAAACTAGATTATAGAAAGTGTCATTTACTTATATATTAGAAAGCCTAATTTTCTTTTCATATTAAACAGATTATTGAGGTTGGGCTTTGTGAAGTCTTTGAATTGATCAAGGAGACTCGGTTTTCTCATCCATCCCTGTGTCTAAGGAGCCTCCAAGCCCTGCTGAATGTGCTTCAAGGCCAGCAGCCAGAAGGCCTTCAATCAGAGCCACCAGAGGTCCTAGGTAAGAGCTTATGCTGGAGTGAAGCACGTGAAAGGGAACCATGCACAGAGAAAGCAGGAGTGTAACTTTGCTGTTATTGTGCTGTGCTTTACTGGAGATGCAGTCTAAAGAGTTATGGTTTGGGCAGAGGTGTTTCTTGGTTGTTGTAACAATAGGAGAGCAACAAAATGTAAGTCCTTGAAATCCCAGAATAACACCCAAACCCTAAAATGCCCCTGAACTTGAATCCCTGTGGCCAATAGCAAATATGAAACTTCTCCACTGGTTACTCTAGGCCAGTGGAGCTCAGCCTCTGGGTTGTAGCCCCTTTGAGATTGAACCACCCTTTCACAGGTGTTGCCTAAGACCATCAGAAAACACAGATATTATTGTGATTCATAACAGTTAGAAAATTACACTTATGATGTAGCAATCAAAATAACTTCATGGTTGGGGCTCCCACAGCCTGAGAACTGTATTAAAGTGTTGCAGCTGTGGGAGGGTTGAGCATGAGAGCCACTGCTCTAGAGGGTTTAAAACAGTCAGGCAAGGAAAAGAAATAAGTGTCACAAACCTCAAGCAGCATAGTGATTTCTAAAGAGAGTCCATTCCTTTGTATACATCATAAACAACAATAACAACAAAATTGTTTTGGGGAGAAAGGGTCTTATTTAGCAAGATTCATTACATAAAGATACTGACTTTTCTTCAAGTATGTTTTTTTAGTGTTGCTTGCTTTTCATATGAATAACTTAGGCTTAACATATAACCATGTAAGGAAGATAGGAACTTTCTGCCATGTGATAGAAATGTAGGTGAAGCATAAGTTTTACTTGGCTTATTGTTTTTCTCTGATGATAACCATGGGTATCCTGTCAGTCTGGAATTTTCTAGATTGTTTTAATAATATAGGAAAATACCCTCAAAGCCATACAGATATGATTCTCAAACATTAGCCTGTGTCTAAGTCATCTGTGACCCAGGTATGTAGTTTTTCATTCAGTAGCTTTAAGCTGGCACCAAACATTGATATTTTGAATACGTTTTTGGACAATATATTGCAGCTGGTGGCCTGGCAACACTGTTGATTGACTTAGATTCTGATTCTATGTTCTCTGTATCTGGCTTCACGTCAGTTTTCTTTTTTATTTAAATTGTTTTTTTGAAACAAAGCCTTGCTGTGTAGCCCAGGCTGGCCTTGAACTTTATCCTTCCTGCCCTAGTTTCTAAGTACCAGTGTTAATAGATATGTACAACTATGCCCCACCTATTTGAATTTTATCAGATCCACATTTTGAGAACCTAATTATATGCCAGATCTTTCTTTCTTTGGTCAAATATAGTGATTTAGTTTTTATGTTTAACTTGTGCCTGTCTTGGTCACATCTTCCTGGGGGGACTCTCTTGTGCTTGGCACTATCTTAGAATCCTTTCTGCCTCCTGGATGTCCTACCTTCTCTTCTTTCCTTTTCTGTAAGTCATAAGTTTTTTAATTGACAGGTGATATATCCATACAGTATACAAGATATTCTCTTGACAGGGGAGATATGCTGAAACTTTAAAGACAGCCTTTATTATACCTCATCCCCAACCCAAGGCACCGAACAAAAGGTAGTACAGGTTAAGGATTAGTCAGTTTGTTGGTTCATGGGATAGTTGCATCAGTAATCTTATTAATATTGCAATTTGCAAATTCATTTGGAATAACAAAAAACCCAGGATAGCGAAAACTATCCTCAACAATAAAAGAACTTCTAGGGGAATCACCATCCCTGACCTCAAGTAATATTACAGAGCAGTAGTCATAAAAACTGTATGATATTGGCAGATAGATCAATGGAATAGAATTGAAGACCCAGAAATGAACCCACACACCTATGGTCATGTGATCTTTGACAAAGGAGCTAAAACCATCCAGTGGGAAAAAGATAGCATTTTCAGCAAATGGTGCTGGTTCAACTGGAGGGCAACATGTAGAAGAATGCAGATCGATCCATCCTTATCACCCTGTACAAAGCTTAAGTCCAAGTGGATCAAGGACCTCCACATCAAACCAGATACACTCAAACTAATAGAAGAAAAAGTGGGGAAGAACCTCTAACACATGGGCACTGGAAAAAATTTCCTGAACAAAACACCAATGGTTTATGCTTTAAGATCAAGAATCAACAAATGGGACCTCATAAAACTGCAAAGCTTCTGTAAGGCAAAGGACACTGTCATTAGGTCAAAACGGCAACCAACAGATTGGGAAAAGATCTCTTTACCACTCCTATATCTGATAGAGGGCTAATATATACAAAGAATTCAAGAAGTTAGATTCCAAAGAGCCAAACAACCCTATTAAAAATGGGTACAGAGCTAAACAAAGAATTCTCAGCTGAGGAATATTGAATGACTGAGAAGTACCAAAAGAAATGTTCAACATCTTAGTCATCAGGGAAATACAAATCAAAACAACCCTGAGATTCCACCTCATACTAGTCGGAATGGTTAAGATACAAAACTCAAGTGACAACAGATGCTGTCAAGGATATGGAGAAAGAGGAACACTCCTCTATTGTTGGTGGGATTGCAGACTGGTACAACCATTCTGGAAATCAGTCTGGAGGTTCCTCAGAAAATTGGACATTGAACTGCCTGAGGATCCAGCTATACCTCTCTTGGGCATATACCCAAAAGATGCCCCAACATATAAAAAAGACAGGTGCTCCACTATGTTCATAGCAGTCTTATTTATAATAGCCAGAAGCTGGAAAGATCCCAGATGCCCTTCAACAGAGGAATGGATACAGAAAATGTAGTACATCGACACAATGGAGTATTACTCAGCTGAGGAATGGCTACAGAAAATGTAGTACATCGACACAATGGAGTATTACTCAGCTATCAAAACCAATGACTTCATGAAATTCATAAGCAAATGGATTGAACTAGAAAATAGCATCCTGAGTGAGGTAACCCAATCACAGAAAAACATACATGGTATGCACTCACTGATAAGTGGATATTAGCCCAAAAGCTTGAATTACCCAAGATGCAATCCACAGACCACAGGAAGCTCAAGTACAAGCAAAGTGGTAATGCTTCAGTCCTTAAAAGCAGGAACAGAAATATTCATATGGAGATAAAGTTTGGAGCAGAGACTGAAGGAATGGCTATTCAGGACCTACCCCACCTGGGGATCCAGGCCACATATATACAGCCATCAAAACTAGACAATATTGATGAAGCAAAGAAGTGCATGCTGACAGGAGCCTGATATAGCTGTCTCCTGAGAGGCTCAGCCAGAGCCTGACAAGTACAGAGGCAGATGCTAGCAACATACCATTGAACTGAGAACGGAGTTCTTGTTGGAGGAATTAGAGAAAGGATTGAAGGAGTTGAAGGGGCTTGCGACCCCATAAGAACAATGCCAACCAACCAGAGCTCCCAGGTACTAAACCACTACCCAAAGACTTTTCATGCAAAGACCTATGGCTCCATCTGCATATGTAGCAGAGGATGCCCTTGTTGGGCACCAAGGGAGGAGAAGACCTTGGTCCTGCCAAGGCTGGACCCCTCAGAGTAGGGGAATGTCAGGGGGGTGGGGAAAGGAAGGGGGAGTTGTTGAGAAGGGGGAACACCCTTATACAAGAATGAGAGGGGGATGGGATAGGGGGCTTATGGTTGGGAAACTGGGAAAGGGAATAACATTTGAAATATAAATAAAAAATATCGAATTAAAAGAAAAAAAGAAAAAAGAGTACCGATTGTTCCTATAGAGGCCAGAATTTGGTTTCCAAACCCCATATGAGGCAGTTGACAACCTCTAGTCTTTCCAGTTCCAGAGGATCCAGTGCTAGCTTCTGCCTTTCTTGGGTATCTGCACTCTTGTGTGCATATCCACATACTGATACTTATACACATATAAATAAGAATAAAATAAATCTTTAAAATAATTTATCTTGGGGATGGTTCAGTAGGTAGAGATCTTGCCACAAATTATATTAACAAAGGAATGAGTGTATTTTAAGCAGATAAGTAGAATTTTTATTTGAAAATTGTCTGATTCTAAGTGAGAAAGAAGAATAGTGAATGTTAGATTTTGAGCACTATTTTGGCAGCTCCTTTAACACTAGCAGTAGATCCCATGGTCAGGAAGACGGTGACAAATAAGAGGGAGAGTTAATCAGGAAGAACATACATGGTTATTTGGGAATTAGGAGAATGAAGAAATGATGCGAGATGATCCTTCCTATGAATTACTGAATGAATCACAAGATCCTTCCCATTTTCAGAGAATTGTGAAGCAGCATTGATTCTCTTTCTTTCTCCCTGTTCCTCTTTATCTCTCTGAGGTTTTTTCCTGTCAATCTGACTTTTTTCCCCCCCACTCTCCTTTATTTTACTTTCTAAGAATTTTCAGTTCCCCTTTCCCTTTCTGCTGAAGAAACACCCAGGCAGTATTGATTCAGTGCTGTGATATAGAACAGTCACACATTCTCCTTTTCTCCTTTGTCACTACATGGCTTTATGAATAAGGGGAAGTTTGCCGGAGTCTCAGTTGTGTTACCTATTAAAGAAGAAACTTTTTTGTGCTCTGCCCTGGGAGAATTCTTTAATAAAAATGAATTATATACCATGTCTATTATTGTGAGATGTTATTTACAAATTATGTTAATTGTAAAGCTTTTAGATTAAAGCTATAGCTATTTTCTTGTGGTTTTGTAACTATGCCCATGGGCCCATTCCTTCCTTCCACTCTGAAAGTACAGTGAGTAGTCTTGTATAAGGGTGAGTGTCTTGTATAAGCAAGACTGATTTATATGAACTTAATTTTATTACTTCATTTACAAAAGTAAGGGATAGAACTAAACGTTCTCTAATTCCTTGTTATATAAATGCGGTAATTGTGGAGTGGTTAACTAGACAAGAACTAGTGAAAACTAATGGTTGTAGGTGCCTTACATTTATATACAGCGAGCAAGGTATAATAAGTGTGTACATTCAGTGCTCTTTAACTCAGATGAATATAATGGAATCCTGTTCTATCTATCCACAGAGTCTCTCTTCCAGCTCCTATTGGAGATTACAGTTCGGAGTACTGGGGTGAATGACAGCACAGGGCAGTCCCTCACAGCACTCTCCTGTGCTTGCCTCTTTAGCCTGGTGGCCTCCTGGGGAGAAACAGGAAGGACACTTCAGGCCATCTCTGCTATCCTAACCAACAATGGTAGTCATGCTTGCCAAACGATTCAGGTATTTCATATTTTTAGCAGTTAAGAAATTTTCAAAGATGCCAAATTGTACGTTTCTTCATTCTGTCTATAAAAGTTTTCTGCCTTTTCTCATTATATAGTGTTTTGATCTCTCTGTTGTTGATATACAAATAATGTGTAGCATTTGATTTAAGCTTTATGTGTTTTAATTTTGTATCATTAAAGATAACAAATGGATTTTGGTAAAATCTCTAAATATTTAAACTATAATTAAGGAATATAATATAAAAGGTGGTCCTATTAGAAAAACAATCAAATAGAACTCCAGGAAGTGAAAAATCAAATGATTATAATTTGAAAATCAAATGCAGAGTTAAATAATGGTAGTATGGTTAAAAGCACAAATAGTTAGCTAGAGGTAAAAGGAAGGACTTATACAGAATATACCAGAAAGAGAAAATAAAAACCATGTACAGAGAGTAAGGAAGCTAGTGTATACCAAGCAGACCGTATAAACATCTTCTGGGTTCCATAAAGCAATGACAGATCAAAGTGACAGAGAACTAGTTATAGACAAGATTTACAAATGTCAGTGAGTGAAGGAATCCTTCTTTTTGTTGTTGTTGTTGTCATTGTTCTTTTGTTTTCCGGAGCTGGGGACCGAACCCAGGGCCTTGCGCTCTACCACTGAGCTAAATCCCCAACCCCGAGTGAAGGAATCCTTAAAGAAGTCTAATCTGCCTGAGCTTGGCTTCTCCTTTTTTTTTTTTTTTTAATTACTCATTGCCCCTCCTGGTCTGCCCTCCCACTGTTTCTAATCCCATTCCTCCTCCTCCCCTTTATTCAAGGGGATACCTACTCCCCACCCCTTTCCCACCGTACCCCTACCACACCTCCCCACTTCCTGGGTCCTCTAGTCTTTCCAGGGTTAGGTGCATCTTCTCTGACTGATCCCAGACCCGGCAGTCCTCTGCTGTATATGTGTTGGGGGCCTCACATCAGATGATGTATGCTGCCTGGTTGGTGGTCCAGGGTCAGAGATCTTGGGGTCCAGGTTAGTTGTGACTACTGGTCCTCCTATAGGGTCTCCCAGCTTCTTCCAGCTTTTCCCTAATTCAGCCACAGAAGACAGCAGCTTCTGTCCATTGGTTGGTGTAAGTATCTGCGTCTGACTCTTTCAGCTGCTGCTGGGACTCTCAGGACAGCCATGCCAGGCCCCTGTCTGTAAGCACAGCACAGCATGCAGGAATAGTACTTTACTTCTTACAGATGAAGTTATAGTTTGTACCTTTGCAAGCCTGCCAAATATTGATCAGTCTTTATAAGTTATTTTGCCAGCAATAATACAAGTATCTTTACTTTGTCTGAAAAAAATTAAAATGTCTTTTTATGTCTTCTTTTGAATAGGTGCCAACAATACTAAATTCACTACAGAGAAGTGTACAGGCAGTGTTGGTTGGAAAGATTCAAGTCCAGGACTGGTTTAGCAATGGCATTAAGAAAGCAGCTTTAATGCACAAGTGGCCATTAAAGGAAATATCTGTTGATGAAGATGACCAGTGTCTGCTTCAGAATGATGGATTTTTTCTTTATTTGTTATGCAAGGATGGATTATACAAAATAGGCTCTGGATACAGTGGAACAGTTAGGGTAATGTAACTCTTTACACTTCTTATCGGAACAGAAATAGCCATAACTCAGTGACTGATTGTACCCTGGTTCTAGTCCCTTTAGTACTGTCTAATTATTACTTTTACTGAAAATTATAATTGATATGC
Source organism: Rattus norvegicus (assembly GCF_021556685.1). NCBI lineage: Eukaryota > Metazoa > Chordata > Mammalia > Rodentia > Muridae > Rattus > Rattus norvegicus. Next base: position 85,812,758 of record NC_141548.1, on the reverse strand, counting down.
ATGTACTAAATATTATGTACATTTTTATTACTTTTATTGTTTAGTGATTATTACTTCATAGACAATTTTTGTTGTTTTACAGGGTCATATATATAATTCTACATCTCGTATCAGAAACAGAAAAGAAAAGAAGTCTTGGTTAGGATATGCCCAGGTAGGAGAATATCCTCAATAAATGAAATTATCTGCTCATACTCGTTGAGTGAATTTCTGTAAGAATGCTGTGTTTGTCATAAGATAGCTAGGTAATGGTTCAGGGCAGAAGGAAAAATGTAAAGTCAGAATTGATCAGTGGTTCAATTACAAGCCTGGCTCTGCACTGTAACAACAGTGTGACTGAGGACAGATCAGTTTATTTTGTTCTCTATTATTTACATTTAAAGAGGAATTTAAAACACCTTCTTTGGGTTCTTGTTTAAGCGAATCTAGGGACACGAATCATAGACAGCCTTCTTCATTAACAAATCTGAATTGAAAATGAATAAGTGGCCCAGGATCAAATTAGTGCTCCTTGTCATAAACTCTTGCATTCCAAGTGTAGTTCCTGTCCGTCTAGCAAACATTCTCGGCCTGCCCAGTGGACAGCCACCTGCTAGAGATGCATACAGAAAGCCACAAAGGAAGGAAACCAGCAAGCCCCTGGAGCTTACTGACTTCTGCTTTTACTAATTCAGCATCAGATACAGTTGCTTTTCCTCCTCTGAAGAAAAAGTAAATGAAAGATGGACAGAAAGGTTCAGAAATACTCAATTCTGTTGTATCCCTGTCTTTGAGACTAGTCCCAGGTTCCTTCTGAAAAGTATAAAGTGGAAAAAAATTCCCTACACTTTATGGTTTCTTGAGCTAACAGGATCTGTTGTCAGCATAAAATGATAAAAGAGGCATTTGAAAATAGTTTGAAGACTAAAGAAATTGTTATTTTGTCTTCATACTGTTCTGGCAACTTATAAAGGAAAACATTTAACTAGGGGTTTGCTTACAGTTTAGGCAGTCGTCAGTGGGGAATGTGGTGACAGGCCAGCAGATGTGATGCAGGAGCTATAGCTGAAAGCTCACATCTGATCCTCAAGTTGTAAGGAGACAGAGGGACAGATGGTCAGAGAGAAGTGGAGGTGGGGGAGGGGGATGCGGGAGGGAGAGAGAAAGAACAAGAGAGTTGGGATGGGCTTTTAAACACTCACAGCCTAACCCATGGCACACCTCCTCCAACAAGGCTACACCTACTAAGCCCTCCCACACAGTTCTACCAACTGGAGGCTAAGCATTCAAACATTTGAGCCTTCAGACCAAGACATGTATGAAGAATCCTAGAATCCTCCCACTATATCAATTCCTGGCACATTCAAGTGATTGTCTTTTAAAACCCAGTGTGCTTTAAAATGTCTCATTAATTTAGGCTTAGGTTTTTTTCTAGGAAATGATGTTATGGAAAATGCTTTAACTTTTGAGAAAGAGTGTGTGTGTGTGTGTGTGTGTGTGTGTGTGTGTGTGTGTGCTTGTGTGCGTGTGGCACGTGTGTTTGCAGGCCAGAAGATCACTTTTAAGTTTTTCCTCAATTGTCTCCATTTGAAGTAGGTCTTGTGTCTTAAACTTTAATCTTAATATCCTTTAGATAGAATTATTGATTTTTTATGCATCAACAAAATAAAATACAGAAACACACAGCTGCTTTTTCTGTTGGTAATGAAAATATATGGTAACACAGTCAGCACTGTTGTGTGTCACCAGGGTTACTTGTTATATCGGGATGTGAATAACCACAGTATGACAGCCATAAGAATAAGCCCCGAAACGCTGGAGCAAGACGGCACTGTAATGTTACCAGGTAGGCTAACTGCGGCCTCCTCCTTCACAAGTTGCTTCAAGAATCCCGCATGCTAAGATATTTAAACATGTGAATGGTAATTAGCAAACAGTAGTACTTGCTTACAAATGAGTTTTTAAATATTATTACATATTATTTCCTACAGTAAGTTAGTACGTGGAACGATACTAGGCATCAGAAACAAAGCACAATGGGGTTTCCCATTTATTTCCAAATCCATATCTTTCTACAGAGTCTAACACCGTTACTCATTAAGGCCTTCCAGAAACAGGGTATGTTATGTTGTTTCTTGTTTCACTAGAACCACTACATTAACTCTTAAATCACCTTGTACAAAAAGCGTGGTGGTTATTAATCAGCTTAACAGCGCCCTCGGGTTTCTTCTGTTTTAAAGGACTTGCAGTGGTAGGGCATAGGATGGTCAAGAAATTGTTCACGTTCATCACGCATGCTTTGTACGAAAGCTCTGACAGGGACTTTGGGGACAGTTCATCTGCCACTGTGCACCATGCTGCCTGCGTTCTGAGCACTAGTTCTCAGGTCTTCAGCACTAGGCAAATGCACAAACATTCTCTGTCCTACAGTTGTAAATTTGCTTATACCATTGTTACTTCCTAAAGCCGATTACGTAGTAACCCTTAAATAGTTAGTGTTTGTTAGTAATCTCTTGGCAAACAGTAAGAGACGCCTAAGCATTGGATCTTCTGAAGAAGTGAGATTTATAAAGACACATTGAGAACGATATCTGCTTCTTGCCTGCTTGTCCAGTTTTTAAATATTCTTATAGCTTCATAAGAAAATGAATTGAACTTCTCTATTTCTGCGTTTTTCCGAAGTAGTATACAGATAGCACCATAGAGCAAAGAAGCATTTGATGTCCATGTCAGTGACAGAACAGTTCTTGAAAATGGCAACCTACAAATTCATTTTGTACCACCTTTTTTCAGATTCTACATTTTTTTTCTAAACAAGTCTTAGGCTATATCATTGTTTAACAAGAGCAATTTTAGAAATATTTTAAGTATAGCATGTATCTGCTGTGTAATAAAATGGGTTTCGTCAGGATTATTGTCATATACTGTGACATAGACATTCGTTATATTGCTACTCCCAGTGCTAGTTTCCCAGCATCCTTTTCGTCTCCCACCTTCTGCTGATGGAAAAGGTTTTGTTTTTCGGTATATTTTTTTCCAATTTGATTGTTTTTGTTCTGAGCTGTCACTGTACAGCTTGGCCTGGCCTGAAATTTGCTGTATAGACTGGGCTGGCCTTGAACTCACAGAGATCTGTCTGTCTCTGCCTCCCGAATGCTAGGATTAAAGGCATATGCCTCTACACCCGGCTGATTTAAAAAGAGTATTTTAAAATAATATCTAATCCTCTACAAAACTCATGCAAGCATATGAAAATAGTCATAGAACACGAATCATATTCTACTTGGACTTAGCCTCCTCCTTACTACTCTGAATACATTTCCAGGTCTTTAGGCTTTTGCAGCATTATTTTAATGTTTACATTTTACTTTATTGATTTATTAATATATATTAAAATAAGAGTCTTCCTGTTTTCCAGTTTCCTTTCTTCCTTCTTCCCTCCTTCCTCCCTCCTTCCCTCCCTCTCTCCCTCCTCTTTTCCATCCCCTCTTTGTCTCCTTCTCCTCCTCCTTCTCCTCCTCCTCCTCCTCTTTTGGTATAAAAATTACAGGGGGAAGATCACCTTTATCTCATTGTACCAATTATTTTAGGTTAAAGTTCCTTATTGACAAAACCTGTCCGAAATAGATGGGTACAAAAGAGTAACTTCTTGTAGCTGGAAGGAAAATTAAAAATATCTACCTATAGGTATTTCATTTACTTACCATGATTAAAATTTGTTTTCTAATATCTTTATTCAGTTTAAATTCTGTATCATTTGACATAACTGTAAATTGTAACCATGCAAGTGTGGCTCTCTGTGTTTCATAAGTGTGTGCTGTGCTCACAGTGAAGAACCACTCAGACTTTGGGAGGATAGCCCCATGTTGTGTGTCTTCCAAGCTTGCAGATGTTGCTTGACACATTCCTGAAGCTGCTGTCTTATAATGTCATACACGGGTAAAGAGCGGACACGGGAAGTTGTCAGTGTGACGCCGAAGGAAGACCCAGCCCTCAGCCCCAGCCCTCAAGCCTGAAGAAGCCTGCTGTCATTTCATCACTTCTTTGACACGGACTACAGTTTCTTCAATAAAATCATTTGCTTTTTCCCTGACAAGGGATACTACTTCTCTGTAGCTTTTCATCAAGAAGAGAAGTAGTAAACTGTCAGATTTATAGGTGTTACTGAATACCATGTTTAAAATGAACATAAATTGGTAATTTATTTAGTTTCATATTCTAGCTAGTCTTGCAGCTGTTTCACTGCAGTATGGATGAATGCCTCCTGATGATTATCGTTTCACTCTTTATATTACAACGTAACTTTGAGATTGTGTCCTTGTGCCATTTGCTGTCTCCGTCTTGTGACGGCCTCAGAACATGAGGCCATTTTGCTACTCTTGCGCCACTTCACTCCCTCACCCCTGCATTTATCTGAAATTATAATGAGTTTTTCTTCTTTGCTTTTTAGTTTTAAATCTTACTGCTTAGAGCTTGAGAAGCATCTTTCTTGCGCCTCTTTGTATTCTGTACAGTGGACTAGGAACTCTTTCTTTCGATTTCTCCTCTCTTTGATTACCAAGTCTCTTGGGCTACCAGTGGGCCTTGTCTCCCAGTTTCTATTTCCAGTTTGTGATCACTGAATTCTCTATTTGGTAAGGGTCTGCCTGTGTTTTGCATATTTATAATAAGGAAGTATGCTAGTATGAAGCTCTTGGGCAAAGATATAGTTTATTTGGGTGGGTTCCATTTCTGTATTCCAAAAAACAAGAGTTTTATGTTTTGTTGATTCAGGTTGAAGAGAAATGAAATTTCTTTTTGTGTTGTGACTAATGGAGAGGTTCATCCTAGTTCTCCATGGTTACTGTAGAAAGTGTGTGTGCTCTTAGACTTGCTTGCTGAATACTGTTTTTCCAAAGGATACAGTTTATACAGATGTTGGTTTTGCTTGTAGTGTGTGCTATTTAGCAGCAGTCACTAACACATGTTCCAATGTCCTTCCAAGAGACTGGTATCCCTTGTCACAGTTAGCTTGTGCGTTACTTTGATTGAAGAAATGTTTGATCAAAGTGCACCATCCTACATAGATATGTTCAAGGCTGGCAAATACGGGTAGTAGCTGAGATGTTTGGCTATTTTGAGATAAAAAGAAAGAAATGAGTATAATTTGTTGGCTATGAGAAAAACAAATGGTTAGGAAATCTGGAACATTGTAAATAGTAAACATTGTTGCACAGACATTAACTTTCTACATGAGAAATATAGAGGTAGTTTTGAATCACCATTTTGTAAAGCAAGGGATATCTGCATTTGGACACCGTAGACTTGAATACAGAAGCCTTAGATCTATCTGTATTTCTCCGTGACACTAATGACCGTGGTGTATGTCTGTTGGTAGCGGTGCCTACATTGCATGTGACGGTATTGAAATGATTATAACCAACACTGTTTATCATGTGCATGATCGATGCTCAGACTAATTCAGCTACTACTTCATTTTGAAATTAGGTTGGCTTTCAGATCCTTAATTGTGCAAGCTTTATAAATGTAAGCAAACATGTAATCAGAACTCTTAGTTGAATCATTTATTTTTTGCTAATTTGTAATTCTGAGTTTTTAAAAAGTCCCTTTTTTGAGTGTAAGTCTATTCTTATTATATGAAGAACATCTTCATTCTGACTTCAGCAGAGGAGTAAAATCATTTTATAAGTTGCTTATTTATTGTGTAATATAATTACCTTTTCTTTCATTTGTATAGATTGCCACACTGAAGGTCAAAATATTTTATTTACTGATGGAGAGTATATTAACCAGATAGCTGCTTCAAGAGATGTAAGTGTTTGGAATAGTGTTGAAAATGAAATCACCTTTTCTTAAATTATTGGGTCTTTTTTTTTTTTAATTTTATTTTATCTTTTTTTCTTTCTTTTTTCTTTTTTTTTTTTTTACACTACAGATTTTATTCCCCTCCTGGTCCCCACTCTCTTACTGTTCCACATCTCATACCCCCCCTTCCCCGTCTCCATGAGGATGTTACCCCCAATCCCCATCCCACCAGACCGCCCCACTCCATGGGGCCTCTTGAGGCTTAGGTGCATCTTCTCTGACTGAACCCAGATCTGGGAGTCCTCTGCTGTGTATGTGTTGGAGGTCTCATCCAACACATGATGTTGGTGTATGCTGCCTGGTTGGTGGTCCAGTGTCTGAGAGATCTTGGGGGTCCAGGTTAATTGAGACTGCTGGTCCTCCTACAGGGTCACCCTCCTCCTCAGCTTCCTCCACCTTTTCCCTAATTCAACCAGAGGAGTCAGCAGCTTCTGTCCATTGGTTGGGTATAAATATCTGCATCTGACTCTGTCAGCTGCTTTTGGGTCTTTTGGAGGGCAGTCACGATAGGTCCCTTTTTGTGAGTGCTCCATAGCCTCAGTGATGGTGTCAGGCCTTGGGACCTCTGCTTGAGCTGGATCCAACTTTGGGCCTGTCCCTGGACATTTTTTACTCAGGATCTTCTCCATTTCCATCCCTGTAGTTCTTTCAGACAGGAACAATTATGGGTCAGAGTTTTGACTGTGGGATGGCAACCCCATCCCTCACTTGATGCCCTGTCTTTCTGCTGGAGGTGGGCTCTACAAGTTCCCTCTTCCCACTGTAGGGCATTTCACCTAAGGTCCCTCCCTTTGAGTCCTGAGGGTCTCTCACCTCCCAGGTCTCTGGTACATAACAGAAGACTGATTCATGCAGTGTAATACTTGATTTTTTTTTTTAATTTTTAATTTTTGAACTGTTTTAGGATGGCTTTGTTGTCAGGATATTTGCCACAAGCACTGAGCCTGTGCTGCAACAAGAACTCCAGCTGAAGCTGGCCAGGAAGTGCTTACATGCCTGCGGCATATCTCTGTTTGATCTGGAGAAGGATTTGCATATAATAAGTAAGATGGAAAAATAAATGTTTCTTTTATTCCTTTAAAAATCATTGTGATTTCAGCAAATTAGTGGCTATTGTATCTATTACTATAAAACAATTTTTGATTAATATATGGAAGTAACTAGGAAATTCAGCCTATAAATAGGAAAGGTATTAGAAAATGACTGACAATAATACTTTGCAACTCTCAATTTGAATGGGGCAAATGAAATAAACCGATATTTCTTAAGGATTATGGTGTGCAATGCTGAGTGTAATTTATTTAATGCCACTGCACATTGAGTAGTGTTGTTCTGTAGCTTAGGGAAATCTCTACAATATCTGCCTTTAAAACTTTTCATCTTTGGGAGTATAATGACCTTGAGATTAGTTTATATCTCATATTTTAATTGTATAAGAATTTTTTTATATCTTTCCTTCCATGGGAAAAATATGCCAAACCGAGCTCAATTTTCCCATTTAAAAAGCCCACAGAAACATTGGCTGCTTATATGACTGGCCAAACATCATAAGATGTACCATATAGAAAATTATAATTTATAGTTTGAAAGAATATGCATGTATTTACACATATGTTTTAGTTTAGGGGTTTTTCTTTTATAAAAAAGCATAGGACAAAGAATCTGAACGTTAGTCCAAATATCTTGTTTTTTTCAGTCCCAAAAAGAGGTGTTAGATGATCCCGTAAGCTTTGTATTTGTTCATTTAAACATGGGCAGTGAGTTATGACAACCAAACGAGATAAAATTTATACATTTAATGATGTGTTTAGTACATGGGATGCTAATAAAAATATACATTTATTATTTTATGCACATTGGCGTTTTGCCTAAATGTATGTCTGTGTGAGGGCAGTGTCGGATTCCCTAGAACTGGAGCCACAGACAGTTGTGAGCTGCCATGCGAGTGCTGGGAATCGAACCGTGGTCCTCTGGAACAGTAGCTAGTGCTCCCAACTTCTGAACCATCTCCCTAGCCCAGAAAATGTGTATTTCTTTAGTACCTTAAGTCAGTGACTACTGTTGACATTGATATTTTTAAATTTTTTATTATAAACGTTGGTAGAATAGCTTCATCTTTTCTTGATGTTGCAGATCTATCATGTCTTTAAAAGTGTAAGCGGATGATGGGGCAGATGATGGTGTTGAGGTCTTACTTGGCTGTGTCCCATCACTTTGTGAAGGTCTTTTTAGGGAGCCGAGGGTGCTCTCAAACTAGTTGTCCTCCAGAAACCACCATGACCAGGCCATTGTAATTTCTAATAATGTTAATTGAATTGACTGAGATTATTTCATAAAGTGCATGCTGTACTTAGGATTATGAGTGTTAGAGATACAGTCATATTTATTAGTCTTGTTTTGATCACAGGCACAGGGTTTGATGAAGAGTCAGCCATCCTTGGTGCAGGCCGAGAGTTTGCGCTAATGAAAACAGCGAATGGAAAGGTAAGTGACTCGTGGGTTCAGAATAAGAAAGTGCACATCGTTACACGCTACAGATAGTTTTCATGTTTAAGTATGTGATCATTTTATACATGGTAAAACATTCATGTTGAAAATAATATTGTGAAAGGGTAGTGACATTTAAAACCTAAAAATTTGTAAACTTTTAAAAAGTTATATATTTGAAAGTATTTAATTATGAATTCCTGTAATTTTTGAATTAGTGTAAGTCTGTATTTTGTGTTTATTCTGTAAATGAAAAATCAGAAATTTCAAAAAATGTTCATAATAAAGTGCATAATTAAGATACCATAGAAGCATGTTTAATTAACCTGTAGGATGTATAGGTTAGCCTATATAGGTTGAAGTTTCTTGTTTGTCTAATAAATACAAAGAGAAATTAAGATAACTAAGGGAATTCTGAAAATAGACATTATCAGGCATGTATTTACATGAAACTTTTTATAAATTTGGAAAAATAACAGATTTTATGATTTTTTTCTGTGAGTATTCATGGGAATATAAACATGAAAATTGTAAATATCCAGAATGCATAGGAAAAAGCAAGCTCAAGTGGGTCAATTTCTGTCTCCTTGAAGTCACAAAATTTGAATAGTATTAAAAAATGTCTCTTTTTTAACCTTTCAATAAAATGTGGGATATTTTACATTTTTGTAAAACCTGGTGTACCCCTCCAAAAGGCAGTCTAAATTTATGTTTCTATTCCCTTTCTAACATGTAAGATTTATTACACTGGCAAGTACCAGAGTCTTGGAATCAAACAAGGTGGTCCTTCAGCAGGAAAATGGGTTGAATTACCAATTACCAAGTCTCCAAAGATAGTGCATTTCTCTGTGGGACATGACGGCTCGCATGCCCTTTTAGTTGCAGAGGATGGAAGTGTGTTCTTCACAGGATCTGCCAGCAAAGGAGAGGATGGAGAGTCAGGTGAGCTGACTGAGGGGGCACTTGCGAGCTGCTGTAGAGTCATTTCCACAGCTTGTGTGGGGCGCGCTCAGTAAGCGGGGCTAAGGCAGCCGGGCAGGCGCCTGCTCACTGTAGTTCACAGGAATGCAGTTTCATCCTCATGGCTCTACAGTTATTCCCTGAGAATAGTGGCTCGCCATTTTTTGTTTCATTTACTTATTCTAGAAGATTACTTAAAAAGCTGAAAACTTGGCAAGGACGATGTATTTCAAAGTGAAGTTAAACCTTATGTAACTTGTTATAGTATTGTCTATTCATTACTGCTTATGAAACTCTTCCTCTACTAGGCGATCATTTGGTCAGCAATGAAAAAATAAATAATTTGATGTATTTTTTCTGTTTATATCCTTATTTAAAACATCATTTTTCTCTCTTAAATAATTTCATATTCCTCGGAGCAGGGTCTTACAGGGATTCGTTTTTTGAAGTCTGTACAAAATGGAAAATTATGTAAAAATAAAAGTTGCCTTGAGAATAACCCTTAACAAAGCCACAGAGTATGTTACCATCTCCTAGAAACTTGAACATATAGAAACATTCATCTAGACTAGTTAATGCACATAAGTATAGGTGTAAGCCATATGAAAGGCACTATAGCATAATAAGCTGTTATTATTCTGACAGCTTGTAGAAAATTGATTAATCAAACGAATAGCTCATTGATGTTTCCCATCTTTGGCTTATTTCATGGGTAGAGTTTTTTTAGAATACTAGTTTGTTAAATCACCTATATCTCTAGGTATTTGTTCAGTTTTATGTTTTATATCATCTTTCTTCATAATCAGTTTGAGTTGGTATAACTACTTACTATCTATTACATGACTGAGAAGCTTTGTTTCCAGAAGCTAATATACGAGCACATAATTATAAGGAGAGAAAAAGGAGGTGATATAATTATGTGTGTAGGGGGACTGGGATGGTACGTGTGCTTGTGACATTTGACTACATGAGGCTAGCAAGTTCCTGTTTTAATCTGCATGGTCAGAAGCCTGGGCTTTCTGAGATTTCTGAGAATAAATTGTATCAAAGAAAACAATTTGTTTCTTTTCTTTGGTTTTATATATAGATCATTATTATTACCCTATATTAATTTTATTCATTCCTTTTAGCTAAGAGCAGACGGCAGTCCAAACCCTATAAACCTAAAAAGATTATAAAAATGGAAGGGAAGATCGTGGTGTGCACAGCCTGCAATAACGGGAGCAGCTCTGTGATCTCTAAGGATGGAGAATTGTACATGTTCGGAAAAGATGCCATTTATTCTGATAGTTCAAGTAAGTTGAAAATTAGCAGTCATTAACATTTATTCAAAGAGATGTGTCTAGAGAATTAATACGTATAGTATGCTTTCTCTACATATTTGACATTGATTTTCAAATGTGAAAGTTGGGGGCAGATGTTTTCCAATGTATTTTGTCCTGAGAAGATCTAATGTACACTTCCTCAAAGCTAGTGAACCTGGTGAGAGGACCTCTCTGCAAAGCTTTCCCTTTATTCTGTGGCACTCATGCATGGCTTTGGGTTAATGGTACTAGCAGCAGACAGTTTTTATAACAAGGCTGACTTAAAATCACTGAATTATCTGTCTCCTCACTTAGACAGTATGGAAGTATTATTTCCTGTGCTAATTACTGTGTTCTATAATACCTAACACACGGTCACAAGAATGATTTATAAGCTTATCAGATGCCTGACTGAAATTTAAGAAGGGAATATGAGGAATAGAAGTAGCTAGATGGCTTTTTTATTTATAAACTCCAATCCCAAACTCATACTATTTGATGGCTTGATTTTCTTATTTTGGGTAGTAATTAGAAATGAGTATAGTGAATGAGTCATCCCACTTGGGGAGATTTCGTTTGAGACCCATAATGCCAAAAGGAGACTAGAGTAAATGAAGTTTACAACTATAAAGTTAAATGATTATCCCAAGGATGAAGGAGTCAAACATGTAGACAATTTATAGCAGTTTATTATTAATTGAAACTACTCCTAGGTAATAGGAATACTGACCTAGTGTGGGGATTCAGATTCTCAGTGGGCTGAAATTGTTAGAGTGAACCAGACTTTAGGAGTAGTAAATTAATAGTTTTAAAATAATATTCATATAGTTATTGCTTGCTAAGATGCTGACAGTAATTGAATGTTTGCATGTAAGTTGGGTAGACCAGACAGACAAGGTCTACCTGCCCTCTTGCTGTCTGAGAGACGTTTGATGGTGATAGACTTAAGTAGGTATTGTTCAGTGCCTGTAGACAGACACAGATTTATTACTAACTTTTTAGTTGGCAAAGTCTACTTAGCTTTCAGACTTTTCTTTTGTTCTACTTTTCTTAAGAAGAGGCTGATGGTGTGTGCGTCACAGTTTATTTTTGTAAGTCTATAAGAAAGAATATGTAAGAAGTGCTCTGCACTGAGCTTAGAACGTGCCAGAGCTCAGTGTATAATCATCTATGATCAACAAAAATACATATATATATATATACATATATACACACACACATACATATATATATACATGTTAGGAATTAGAAATATACATGCATATATATATACTTATTAGGATAGGAATTAGGAATATCGTCAACTTAAATAATCACCTCCATTTTTGAAAAAATGAGGTTTTTGATATATTTTAGAAAACTCTTTAGTTTTTTCTGTTACTATTACTTAGTAGGGCTAAGCATGCCTTCGTGATTTTAAAATTATTGCAAAATTAAGTAGTGAGGGTAGCACATGGTGTGGAAAGTGTGCTGAAAGGAGCATAAGGGGAGTTGAGGAAATACCGGAGTGGACTGTGAAAGAAAGTGTGAGGTTCAAAGACTCTGTTTTGAGGCTGGTGAGGTAGCTCAGCATGCAAAGGCCCTGCTTCTAAGCTTGACAACCCGAGTCAGTCCTCAGGGCTCAGGGTGAAAAGAACGGACCAATACCCACGAGTTCTGACTTAGATGTGTGAGTCGCAGCCTCGTGTGCATTTGGATGCGTGCACAGGAAGTAAATTCATAAACGTGACTGTACAATGGAATCTATTTTACAATGAATCCTACAGGTTTATAAAAAACGTACTATTTTATTACACTCTTACAAGTGTTTTGCTGTTTTTCTGCTGAGGTAAGTTGAAGCCAGGAAAGGTTCCTTCCTGGCTTCTTTGCTCTGGTGTAGAAATTGGAGAGCTGAGGGTACTGAGCGCTTACTGCTCAAGGGTGTGAGTGCTTGCGGCAGACACAGGCAGAAGTTAGCTGGGATGATGCTACAGTATCTGTCCCAAGTAGGAATGCCATTTAAAGTTCATCCGAACTACATTTAATACTCTACTTTTTTATTTTTTTATTTTATTTTTTAATTGGTGATAACCTACCAGGAGTTTGGTCACTTATTTTGCCCAAGAAATTAACTTCTTTATTAAAGTTGTTCTTCTAGGTACCGAAATTTTTGTAATTTTTTGTAATTTTTGTTAATTTTGTTTCTTTTTTTTCTAGGTTTAGTATCTGATTTGAAAGGCCATTTTGTAACTCAGGTAGCAATGGGCAAAGCTCACACATGTGTTTTAATGAAGAATGGAGAGGTTTGGACATTTGGTGTAAATAATAAAGGACAGTGTGGACGAGACACTGGTGCTATGAACCAAGGAGGGAAAGGTAGGAGTTTAAATCTGAATATTAAGATCTCTGTTGTCTTTTCATTAGCTTTTTGGAACCAAGTGAAGGATCTTACTCTTTTAAAAACGAGTGAGTAGGATCCAAGAGATGTGTCAACAATTAAGAGCACCTGCTCTTCTTTCAGAGGACCCAGGTTAGGTTCCTGTACTTGTGTGGTGGCTTACGTCATCTGTAACTACAGTTCCAGAGGGCTGATGCTCTGTATGTGTGTGTGTGTGTGTGTGTGTGTGTGTGTGTGTGTGTGTGTGTGTGTGTGTGTGTGTGTGTGTATGTGTGTGTGTGTGTGTGTGTGTGTGTGTGTGTGTGTGTGTTTTGGGGGGGGTAGTGTTGGAAGCTCATACAAACCAATTAAGAACAATGATGAATAACTTTTGGATTTCTTATAAATTTAGAAAAACCCTGAATTTTTACTTGATAATAACTATTGTTAAAAAGCAATCACTGAAAAAAAAGTAGGCTTTATTGTAACAGTAACTTTTATTTGCCTGAAGTTTATTGCCTTTGTCTGCTAATATAGACCTAGACCTAGAAGCCCCTAGACTCCATACAATCTAATGTAAGTGTAGAATGTTTTTAGTCCTGATACTTACTGCTGAATAGTAAGCTTACCTTTCCAGCTCTTTTATGTTCCGGCTGCTTTAACTCAGCTGTTCTGGCTGAACTCCTGTCCACGTTGACTGATTGGGTCCCTCAGGATTACTCTGGCCTCATTCTAGCTTAGTAATGTGTTCTAATCTTCGGGCTCCTCCTCCCTCTCGGGCTGGTTATAGCAGAGAATGTGTCTAGCTTGTTCTCTCTGCAGCCTGTCTGTACAACTGTCCCCGTAACACTGCCTCCTTCCTCTCATCCTCTCCGCACTGCCCCGTTAGTAGCTTCCCCCTTTCCTCTTTTCCCCTGGGAGTTGGGCATGTTCTATTCTGTCAGATCTTTTTCTGATTCATCACGTTGTCTGCCACTCCATTAGACATCACTTTCCTTCTACAAAGTAACTTTAACGTCCTTGTTTGGCACTAAAGGTGTGTACTAAGAGTGTCTGAGTGCAGCGCAACTTGAAACAGGTTTTTTTCCAGTAAACAACACAATGCCAGGGGTCACATCCTGATCAAATATCCTGTAACACTTTTTTTTTTTTTTTAGTTTTTTGAGGAAGTAATATTCCTAGCTGTTTAATATTTTTTAAAAAAATCTACAAATTAAAACTATAAGTTAATAATAGTACTTATTTGATTTAACATTTTTGGTGACTGAATTATTTGTGGGAAGAGATTATTTTCAGATGGTTGTCACCTTCAGTTTTATCTACTTTTGTCAGTAGCGTATCACCTGTGTTCCCTCCTTGCTTAGTCATGAGGATTTCGACAGCTCAGACTGCTCTTACTCCCTGGCCCTGTGCTAGGGAAAGGTGGAACTGTAGCTGTCTTTTTTCATAGTGTCTTCTTCTCAATTCTTAGGCTGTTGAAGGAAAGGATGTTTTATCCTTCAATTTCCTTGCTGTCATGGTCTTGACCTTTGCTTTTGATGGTATGTTTAGTTAACTCTTGCTTCCAGTTTTTACTTTTAGCTGTTACCAACATTGTCTGTATTCTTGACTGTCTTTTATTTTTATTTCTTAAAACAGTGGGAGAAGATCCATTAATATAATCAGAACTAAGCATTGAACGATGATTAAACTTCAATCATTTGAGGTTTAAACTTTAAATTTATTAACCAAATCAAGAGCATCTCTTTTCAGGTCTGCTTTACGGAGTATTCAAATAAGTCCCATGAGCCAGTTTTGACACACAGAGCACTAGTCTCATCTGTGTGTGTAATTGTATTACTTTTCTAACTTTTTTAAAAATAAAGATAGCACTTTTAAAGCAATTGTTTTTGTTTCAGGTTGCTAGGTTGAATCTTTTATTTTAAATTATGAAATACGAATCAGAATCCATTTGTATTTTGTTGATTATACAGATTAATTGGAAGACAATAGTTGTAATACTGTTGACTTTTAAATAATAATGTGTGTAAAGCTAGGTAAAGGACGTGCTTGATACATCCCATCTGAGCTGCTTTATTTTAACTCTAGCCAAAATGATCTGGTATTTGATTGTCTCATTCTTTTATATTGTCCATTGATTACAGCTGGCAAAGCTAAAAGAAGACCTCATGTACTATGCTCTGTCTCTTTCTTTGATAGTGAGCTTGGCCTTTTAACAGCTTAGCATCCTGCATCCCTGACCCAATTTCTTGATTAGACACAGTCACCTTGAGTGGCTATTCTTTAGGTTGTGTGCTATAGAGAGGAGACAAATGAATAATTTTGATGAGGAATAATAGATAAAGTGGGTAAATACACAACCACTGTGATTACAGCATGGTTTCCTGTATGTTTTTAAGTTAGGAAATACCTGTTTTCAGATACAGAAATAATCCACATAAAGTTATAAATTTAATTGTCATACAGGGTTTGGAGTTGAAAATATGGCAACAGCAATGGATGAAGACCTGGAGGAAGAACTAGATGAGAAAGATGAGAAGTCCATGATGTGCCCTCCAGGCATGCACAAGTGGAAGCTGGAGCAGTGCATGGTGTGCACCGTGTGTGGAGACTGCACAGGCTATGGTGCCAGCTGCGTTAGCAGTGGTCGCCCTGATAGAGTTCCTGGAGGGTAAGACAAGACTTCCCACTGAAGAAAATAAGCACACTGCCCCTCCCTATTTCGTTTTTATTGTTTTTCAGATTATCTCACAGTGTATCTATCTACGTTTAAGTGTGTGTATGTGTGTGGTGAGGGTAGTGTTATGTGGGGTTCGGACCTAGGGCATCAAACTAATACTAGTTAACTTAAAATACTTTGTTACTTTCTACTATATTGAGTTCTAATTTATTGCCATCTTTATGTTTGTCTTCCTTTCATTTGTTTCATTGAAGCCATTATTTAAAAATTAAGTTATACTTTCCTTCAAGTACAGGGAGGGCCTTGTTTTTTTCCTGAGCTTG
Source organism: Rattus norvegicus (assembly GCF_021556685.1). Taxonomy (NCBI): domain Eukaryota; kingdom Metazoa; phylum Chordata; class Mammalia; order Rodentia; family Muridae; genus Rattus; species Rattus norvegicus. The sequence goes on along the minus strand of NC_141548.1, from coordinate 85,796,804 downwards.
TTTAATGCCAAATATTTATTGATCTTTGTCCCGCGCGGTTGTCTCGCCGGCAAGAACGACTCGGAACACCAGGATTCTTCTGCAGTCTAGCCTTTATTATACAGCTCTTGTAGGAAGGGGAACCCCGACTGAGAAAAGAGTGCGGCTTATATACGCTTGGAAGACTCGTGTCTCCATCTGATTGGTGCACAGTGCTATATTCAATTAGCATGCCTTGGGCGTAGGCTATGGCAAGTAGGCGCATGCGTGTTGCTGCTCTTCGGGTTTTGCTGACTCATGCACAGGCAGCGCCATCTTTAAGTCACGGCTCTGCAGCAATAGTGGCTGCCAACAGATCTTTTCTTAGTGAAATCATCAAATATATATGATGCTTGAGTAGAAATATAGATTTCTTTCTCAAATGGTATCCTGCTTATCTATCTTCTGTCTGTGTGTCTATCTATTTTCGTATAGACTCTTGTTTTAAGGGTTTGTTCAGGTTAGTTTTCTTGTCAACTTGATATAAACCTATGCATGTCTAGGAAGAGAGCTTCTTAATTGAGAAAGCACTTCCACAAGTTGGTCCTTAGACAAGTCTGTGGGGTACGCTATTGATTAATGATTCGATGTGGAAGGATCCTGTCCATTGTATATGGTGCCACGTCTGGACAGGCTGAGTTAACCGTGAAGACCAAGAGAGTAGCACGCTTCATAGACTCTATCTACATGAGCTCCTGCCGCCAGGTTCCTGCCCCAGCTCCCTCACGTGCATGTGGAATGTGAGCTGAGACAGACCCTTTCCTCTCCAAGGTCTATATTATTGTCAATTCACAGGTAGGACACGAGTCTCATCAAATAATATGAATTTTCTCTTGGAATTTTACAAGAATTTCACATCTACATTTTATGGGCAATATTGCAGCACATAAGGGGATGTCTTTTATAAGATTAGGTTTCTGATAATTGGCTGATTTAGGGTAGGTAGGAGTGGAAATTTTGTGAAGAAAAATGTAGCTTGAGGACAACTACCTCCAGCCTCTGGGTTTACTCCTTAGCAGATGGTTAGCTGTCTACTAATGCTTCCCAGCTCCTGGCAGCATCTACTACAAATGTATTTCTGGGCTTATGCATTTTCTGTCATAATGATATTGTACACAATTGCCATTTTTCTTTAAGGCTATTGAAATAATAGTTCAGCTTTGTTTTATGCAGTGTTGCTTGAGATAAGGTTAGTCTGACCTTACACTTCAAGGCTCAAGTGATAACCCCTGATTCAGCCTTACTACTTGGTGCAGCCATAGGCTTTATCCTTATCATTCTTCTTGGCATGGCCTAGTTTATTGGTATGAGTAAAAATGTACTCTAAGAATAGGTACTATTTATTCTATAGTGTTTTGTTTGACACCATTTTCTATTTTAATGACCTAACTTATTTATTTTAAGTAATTTTTATTTTGAGTAATTTTTATGTAAAATATTCTACTTTTCTTTGTAAACAGTGTTAGAATTTGAAATTTAATCTCTCAAACCTTTCCTAGACTGTTTTCATAAAAATTAGTCCCTGAAACTCTAAACTTGATCCAGAATATAGAATCCAGAAATGCAGACTTATTTCTGAATTCTCTGTGTCATCCTAAAATTATTTTTCTTAAGTGAACTTCCATAGACATTTATACAGTTTTCATTGATAGCACCTAGCCAATTATAATAATTTTTGTTAATGACCAAAATGAACATATGAATAAATTTAAGATAGTATTAAATGCCAGAGTACTGAGAACTTTTAGAGTTGGTTTCAGTCATCATAAAATTATTACTATATACCTTATAATACATTTAGAATTACGCATTTTCTTTAGTTTCTTTTGTGGTCAAAGGCATGTAACATAAAACTGACCATTGCGATCATTTGTAAGTATACAATTCAGTGGTTTTTAGTATTTCACAGTTATGCTATACACACACACACACACACACACACACACACACACACACACACACACACACACAGCTTTTGGTCTTACAAAACTAACTGTATTCATTGAACAGTTATTCCCACTTTGCCCTTCTCTTCCCTGTTTACCATCATGCTTTCTGTCTCCATGACTACTTTGTCATGCAAGTGGGACATATTCGGGATTAGGTGTCGTTTTCCCTTGCTCATTTCATCTAGTAAAGTGTCCTCAGAGTGAGTTCATCCATGTTGTAGGATGGGTAAGAGTTTCCTTCCTTCAGAACAGATTGAATGTATGTATGTGTATGTATGTTTCTGTCCTTTTGTGTACTGACGGACAAGAGTTGCCTCCACATGTAAGCCAATGTGCATGTTGCCGCTGCGTGTGCACTTAGGAGGGCGGATAGGTATCTCATGGAGCCTCTGCATGGAGCTCTTTTTGCTGTGCCTATAGCAATGGACTTGCTGAAGTATGGTAACTCCCGTTTTTTTCTTCAGGAAATGTTCCCTGTTCTCTACAGCGACTGCCATCTTATACTCCATTAGCAGTGCACACATTTTCCAGTTTCTCCATGCTCTTCCTAGTTTTGTCTTGTTTGTGTGGATTTTATGCACACTGAGAGATGTGAAATGGCTCCTGCGTGGTTTGCACTTGAGTTTCCTTAATAACTAGTGATGTGAAGCCTCTGCTTTGTTTCTTAGCGAGTCGTGGCTCTTTGGAGAACCACCCATCAAGTCTTTACCAAGTTTCGAATTGAGTTGTTTAGTCTTTTTTGTTGATGTTTGTAGTTGTCAATGTATTCTAAATATTAATCCCTTGTGAATCAGAGAGTTTAAATAAGTGATGTCTACGAGCTACCTTTTAATTCTGTTGGCACTGTACTGTTTTTTTATATGAAGAGATTTTTAATTTTTGTAAAGTTCAAATTGTTTATTTTTGTGTTGTTGTTGGCTGTGCTTTTTGGTGACGTATTTAAAAACATTACTAAATCCAAGGAAGTATTGTCATACATAATACATCATAAATTGTTTTCTATACTGTAGGCGTGTACGTGTCCTGATGCCCGTGTGGCCGGTGGAGCATGAGTTACAGGAGTCACCTCTTTCTTACTATGCAGGGATCAAACTCAGGTCATCAGTGTGGCAGGCAGCAAATGCCTTTACCTACTGCCCCTAGAAAAATTTCTTTGTGGTTTTAGATATTCCATTTAGGTCTTTGATCCATTTGAGTTGATTTTTGTACATTATAAATGTTAATAAATAAAGACCTAATGCTGTGGTGATTCATGTGAATATCTAGTCTTCTAACATAGTTTCTTGACAAAGACTGTCTTTTTCTTTTTCTTTTTTAAATCTTTTTAGGATTTATTTATTTTATGTATGTGATACACTGTAGCTGTCTTCACACACGCCAGAAGAGGGCATTGGATCCCATTACAGATGGTTGTGAGCCACCATGTGGTTGCTGGGAATTGAACTCAGGACCTCTGGAAGAGCAGTCAGTGCTCTTAACCACTGAGCCATCGCTCCAGCTCCAAGACCGTCTTTTTCATAGTGGTCTTGACACCCTTGTCAAAAAGTCATTTGGATATCGCTGTGGGCATTTGTCTCTGGGCCTCCTTTCTGCTTCCCTGTGCTCTAAACTCCTCTTTTTGCCAGCATCATTTAAATTTCAGATTACTGTGACCTTATATGTTTTGAAATCACAAAAAAATAGTATTTCTTCATCAAAATTATTTGGCTATTTAAGGAACTCTTAATTTTATGGTATGCTCTCTACTTGTGAGAAATATTAAGATTTTATTTTAATAGGAATGCATTGAATCTGTAGGCTTCATTGGGTGGTACTCACACATCTTATCAATATTCAGTCTTTTTATCTTTGAACTTAGGATGTGTTCCTGTTTGTCTTACAATTTTTCACTGGTGTTTGTGGTTTTCATTATTCAAGTCTTTCACCTTTTTTGGTTTATTGCTGATTTTTTATTCTCTACGATGGTTTTGTCAATATAATTTTTGCTGGATTTTTCTTTATAGTTGTCAGTGTTGAGAAATGCAACTGTCATTCATGTTGATTTTCTATCCTGCCAATTCTCTGAATTTCTTCATTAGTTCTACCATTTCTTTTAGAGTTTTAGAGTATTTGTATAATATTTTTAGAGATTTCTCAGGATGAAATTATATATAGAGAGAGATAATTGTACTTTTTCAGATTTGGGTGCCTTTTCCCCCCCTCCTGATTGCTCTGACTAAACTCTGTGGTATTTTGTTGAATTGAATTAGTCAACTGGGAATCCTCGTTTTGTATCTAGCCTTAGAAGAAGTGCTTTCCACTTTTCATGGAGTGCAATGTTCATTGTATGTTTTCATTTGTGGCTCTGAATGTGTTTAAGAATCCTTTTTTCTGTTCTTAGTTTCTTGAATTCCCTAAATAATGAACTATGTTAAATTTGTTAAATATGTATTTGTATAGAATGAGAAAAGTATGCATTCTCCTCTTTTGTCCTCTTACAGTGGTATATTATTACATACATTTTCCAATACTACATTTCTGGGATGAGTTGTGGTGTATTATTTTAGTGTGGTGTTTTGTTTTGTTTGTTAGTATTTAGTTGGGTATTTTTGCCTTAATTTTTGTGAAGGCTATTGGTCTGTTGAATGTTTTCTTTTATTCATTCTCATGTCTTTGCATTAAATATCAACATAAGACATGATCATCTGAATTGTCAGTGATAATTTGTCTTCAAAGCTCACAGTTTTGCAGGATACTTAGCAGCCACACCATTTAAACTGCTGCCAGAAGAATCTTTCTCTTGTCCTGGTACAAAAATCTATATTACTATGAATGTGACAGGACTGTCAAAAGTTTTAAATGACCAATTAGTGAATAATTAAAGCTATGACCTCTGTATCTGTAAAGAGTGTTACAAAGAAGTTAGCTGTTCACTAACGTTCCAGCCAACCTCAGGGACTACTTTAGTCTCTGTGATGAAGACATGTTATATGGTTTTCAGTTTATCTGATAGTAGTAGCAGCAAGGATTAGGTAGTTAGATGGCAGAGAGAAGAGAAAAAAAGTGGGGCATGATACTATATCAAGACTGAGGAGAGAGACGTGTATGATACTGAGGGGCTGGCCTATCACTGAGCACCCCTTTACTTCCTGGGGGCAGAGCTGATGCGTGTGCTAGCCACTAGCCCGAACCGACCCTGAGTGCTAACACTGGTGCACTTACTGAGAAAACTTAGAGGAGAATGCCTATTTACAGTTAATTGTATAAGAATAGAATCTATTTTGCTTTTATGAAGAAATATATTACCTTGAATCATTAGAATCATAACTTATCCTTCTTTTAATTGTTTTTCTAAAATCCCTGCTTTTCTTTGAAATTAATCCAAGAGATTGGAAAAGTGGTTATAGAAAAAGAATATTAAAAGATTAGAAGGATTTTGGTTAAGCCTGTTTTTTATCGTTTGCTTCTACACAGGATCTGTGGATGTGGTTCAGGAGAGTCCGGCTGTGCTGTGTGTGGATGTTGCAAGGCATGTGCAAGGGAGTTGGATGGTCAAGAGGCAAGACAAAGAGGGATTCTTGATGCAGTGAAAGAAATGATACCTTTAGACCTCCTTTTAGGTAATTCATTCTATTATGTTGAATATCTTGCCCTCACCTCAGTAACTCTAATAGTTTAAAACTTTCCATCAAATACGATTTTAAAGGTAAGGTAGTGGTTAATATATGCATTGTTGTTTTGGTAACTGATATGATCATGGGCAATACTTTTTTCCCTTTCATGATAGGAATTTCTTTTGAGGGGGTTGTTTTTGTTTTCTTTTGTTATTTTTGTTTATTTGTTTGTTTTGAAACAGGGTTTATCTGTATAGACTTAGTTGTTCTGTAACCAGGCTCTCCTGAGATCTACCTGTTTGTGCCTCCTGAGTGCAGGGACTGAAGGCATGCACACCATGCCCAGCTCATGTGATGAGAGTTCTTATAGTAAGCATTTGAGTCTAAGGTGGTTTTCTGCTAGCTTTTACTTTATTGAAATTTGTATATGTATAGTTATTATATACTTAAATTGTATGACATGTGTCATTTTTATTATTTTGGCCAATTATTCAGCTGTCCCTGTACCTGGGGTTAATATTGAAGAACATCTTCAATTAAGACAAGAAGAAAAACGGCAACGTGTCATTAGAAGACACAGATTAGAAGATGGAAGAGGTAAGATGTAGCTACAGAGAAAAAGTTCATACCTTAGCTGAGAGAACTGAAGTATTTACAGAATACCCCACTTGGTAGGAAGTACTATAGTGCACAGCATCCTCATGGCAAGTGAAGTTGCCGGAACGTATTTACAGCATTGAGAATGCAGTAGGGAGCTCCTCAGCCACAGCGAGCTGTGTGCTGTGTGACTCAGCACGGGGCTCATCCTTAGAACTTCAGCACCCCAATATGAGCTCATCAGAGGATTGCTACAAATGCCCCGTCTGTCTGCAGTTAGACTGTTAAAAAAGATAGAAGGATTGCCATTGCAAAATGTGAATGCCATTAATAATGACAACTAGGAATTGTAACAGTCAGTCCTGGTCTCAGACTTCTGGCTCATCTGCACTGGACCACGGGCACATGCTTAGTTTCACTTAGGCTTTTCAGGTCTCTCTTCATAGCCATTCACGTCATTGCCATTTGGTTAATACCATCCTACTTTCCAGCCATCCAGTGCACGATTGTGACTTTTTTATGTCTTTTTTGTTTTTAAATACAAAAAAGACTATTTAGAAAAAGGAATGAAAGTCATGTTTCTCTGCAAAGACAGGTGTATTGCTTATATTATTTCCTGATTTTTAGGACAATTTCTTAACCTGAAAATATATTTAATACTAGCTGTTTATAAATGAAATATATGAATAAGGCAGAAATAAGTATTATGTTATTAAAATTGTTTTCCAACAGAACTTTATCTTTGTATAATTATTAAAATGTTAAAAAATGTTACAAAAATGTTAAAAAATCTGTGATTTAATGTTGAATTAAGCAAATTCTTATTTAGAAGAATATATCGACATTGCGTATATTCAATACTTCTCAGAAAGTACAGATATTTGGTATAGAAATAAATCTATTACCGTTTTTATATATTTTCCATAAACTCATGGTAACTTATTACCATCATTGTTCATTTTTCTTAGTTATCTTTTATGAAATACAACAAGTAATAAGTGGTATATCTGTATACTTTTGGAATGCACAGATTATTGTTTCCAGAGACAGAAGCAGTGGTGACTGATAGAAGGAGGATTTGCCACTGTGGCTTTACGCATGTAAAGTCATTGCCTTTAAAGTATCTTAATACATTCATGGGTGTACTGTTATCTTTACATTTCATAAATGTTTGCAAAATTTGTACACTGGGTATAGGCCTCTAATGTGGCAATTTACTTCTTTTATGTTAGTGATATTTTTGCTTAAGGTTATTATCTCTTTGCTACTCATTTTTTATTTTTTAAAACAATAGATTGTGTCATATGAATTGACCTCCAAAGCCCAGTAATTTCAGAGATTTCATTCATAGTAGAGCTTTCACTTACAACGGTGGGTCTCAATGGGACCATTGTTTTATGGGCTCTTGTCAGAGATGCCAGTTCTCAGGACCCACCCCTGTCCTGCTGAATCTGAAACTTGGATTAGGGCCTATCAAAATGTTCTTTAACAAGATTTCCAGGGGCTTCCGGTGATGCCAAACTCATAAGCCAGTATTTTAGGCTGTGTGGTTCAGAGTTCTGTCATGGTTCTGTTGGAGAAGATTGCTTGTCTCTCGTTCTCACACAAGAACAGTAATGACAGAGTTGGAGTGTCCCAGTTGCCACTCTTACCCATTCATTACTGATGGTTTATACCCATGTATGTAGTTCAAGGGTTTGGTATGCTATTCTTACCGTATTTTAAGTCTGCCATAGTTGTTTCAAAGTTGATCAACATTCAGAACTTAGCTCTATATTAAAACCTTTTAGTCAGCTGTAGGCCAGTTTGTACAATTTAATACTGTTAAGTGACACAAGCTGTTTGATAATGCTATCACACTCAGTAGCACCTTAGTTTGATAACATTTCACACAGATGACCAGGCTGTACTATTATAAGGCCTCAGTGATATATTAGTGATCTGTGTGAAAATGCCTAGCATGTACTAAGCCTGAGTAACTGTTGAATTAAATCAGAACTAGAATTAGAAAAGTAATCCATTTTCTTTTAAGTGATACTTTCAAATCTCTGGCCTTGACATAATTGCTCTTCTTACAACATTTTGATTCTGATTGTAAAGCATTGATTCTGATAAAGAAAAATATTGAACTGCTTCTCAAGAATTAAAGAGATTCCATTTTGATAGAAAGTAGAATATAAAAGTAAATTTACTAGAAAGTGGCCAAGTTGCAATTGCAATTGTTAGGACTCTAAAGACATTGCTTGATTAATTTGATACTTGAAATACAGTATTTATTTAAATTTGAGTGCTATATAAAAGTGTTTTAAAATTAGAATATATGAAGCATTTAGAAAATATCTTTTAAAAATATGTATAATTCTTCATGCAAATATACAAACAAAATTTTGTTATAATTTTATATATGATTTTGCTTTGTTATTTTAGATGATTTTATCTTGTAATACAGATTGATATGTGTTTTTCTTTTTTTTTTTATTGGATATTTCTTTTTTTATTATTTTTTCCATCTTTATTAAATTGGGTATTTCTTATTTACATTTCAAATTGTTATTACCTTTTTCGGTTTCCGGGCCAACATCCCCCTAGTCCCTCCCCTTCCCCTTCTTTATGGGTGTCCCCCTCCCCATCCTCTCCCCATTACCGCCCTCCCCCCAACAATCCCGTTCACTGGGGGTTCAGTCTTGGCAGGACCAAGGGCTTCCCCTTCCACTGGTGCTCTTACTAGGATATTCATTGCTACCTGTGAGGTCAGAGTCCAGGGTCAGTCCATGTATAGTCTTTAGGTAGTGGCTTAGTCCCTGGAAGCTCTGGTTGGTTGGCATTGTTGCTCATATGGGGTCTCGAGCCCCTTCAAGCTCTTTCAGTCCTTTCTCTGATTCCTTCAACGGGGGTCCTGTTCTCAGTTCAGTGGTTTGCTGCTGGCATTAGCCTATGTATTTTCTGGCTGTGTCTCTCAGGAGAGATCTACATCCGGTTCCTGTCAGCCTGCACTTCTTTGCTTCATCCATCTTATCTAGTTCTTTTAATTTTTGCTAAAGGACTGTATGGTCTCATTGTTAATTTAAACAGCACAAAATACACAAAATAAAAATGCTGTGTAAGTTGCAGTTTAATGTCTGAATGTTCTTCCCTTGAGAGAATTCCATAGTTCTTCAATTAATTATAATCTTATATGAGTTCTTTTTCAATTTTTCCCTCAATTAATGAGATACAATTAAAATAAGTACTTTTGAGCTAACATTTCTTTAAAACTTTTAAGGAATTTTCCTTAGCATAAGTGAGAACTGGGGTTTCTGTGTGTGTGTGGGCAGGAGCATGTATCCATATAAGCATTTGTAGATGCCCAAGGTGCATGTTGGGATTTCTTCCTCAGTGTCCTTCCACCTTAACAATTTTGAGACAGGATCTCTTCCCTGAAGATAGAATTTGCCCTTTTAGTTTAACTATCCAAAGAGCTCTGGGTATCCACTTCTCTCTGCCCTGTTCTTAGTCTTGCCATGCCTACCTTTTAATGTTGGCACTGGGAATTTGAACTCAGGTCCTTACTTTACCTACAGAGCCATCTCCCCAGTCCCAAGAATAATAGTTTAATTATTGCTTTATATTACTAATAACTTTCTGAAAAGCTTGCCTTGTTTAATGCTGTCATTTACTCTACATTTTTCTTACATGCTTGTGAGTGGGACTCAACTAGTCTACTTTACATACATATGTAATGGGAGTTGTCAGATGACAATTTTTTTATTATTTCGTGCTTCTCATTTGGTGGTGTGTAACACCAGCCTTCATTAGATTGTGTGATTCTTGAAGCAGGGTGTGTGTCTTATTTACTAGTTGTTGTAGGAGATGTTTGATTTCAGATTGGGGATTTCTACCCCAGCTTTGTTCAGTTCCCAGATAAAGACACACAACCTTTGTATTATTGTATATAAGCCTTAATCAGCACTAAAGCTGGGCAGATATCTACCTACTAAACTATCATGCCTACTTCCCTATCAATAGCCCCAACTTATCACCTGCTATGTTCCATCTGGCCAGCTCTTAAACTCCAGTCGGCCAGCCCTCATGACCATGTTTTCATGACTCACTTATCTACCCCATGGTGCGCACCTCTCCTCCACCTTTTTCTTCTCTCCTCAGTCAGGTCCTTTCCAACCCAATCCCAGGAACCAAAACTTCTACTTGTCTCTCTTCTGCCTAGCTATAGTCTATAGACAACTTTATTCACTAATCAGGGATAACTTGGGGGCAAGGTTACATAGCATCACTTGGGTCTATGTGAAGATTCTATTGTCCCTGTTGACAGCCAGGCTTTGGGGTCAGTATTTAACACTATCATACAGAGCAAAAGCCCAGGTCTCAACAACTAGTTCTCTTAAATGGAGTCCAAATTGGAATATCTTTGTTAATTGATTGAAAACAATTCAGGGATTCCTGATTACCTCTAGAATAGAGGTTGATTCTATCAAACATTGTTTGATTGTATGTTTTGAGCCAGATCACAGTCCCAAGTGCTGGAATTATAGAGAAGTAATATGCCAGGCACACAAACTAATTTCTCGTGACTGTATACCCTACTTTCTACTTTGGCTGTATGTGTTATTAATGACAGAACAATACTGCTAACATTCAAAAGTGTTTCTAAATCTTTTAACTGGAATGTCTTCTTTTTCATCTCTCTTGTTAATACCACATCTTTTGAAACCTTTCTGAGTCAACCAAATTGATTTTCATCCTTTAATGACATACAGACTTCTAACCATATCATATAGTTGATTTTTCCTTTGTGGTTCTGTGTCTTCATGATTTTATAGTTGGTTACTCGTATTTACTGCAGAAGCAGTGACGAATCCTGTGACTAAGCGAATGAGGAAGCTCTGCCCTGGGACACTTTCGGTTTACACGGCTCCTTTGAAGCTTCCTATTTTCTAGGCATGATTGTCCACGTATTGTCAGTGCTCATGCACCAGAAGACTCTTAAAAGATCGAATTTAGTGAGAAATAATTGATGAATTAATAGTTGTATTGTTTTAGGTAAAAAAAGATCTCCATCAGACTCCCAAGTCAGAAGAGGATAATATAGCATGCTATGTTATAATAAGTTATTACTTTAATATTCCTTTTTATAGGTAGAAAGTACTTTAGAGGACTTTATGCTAATTTCTTTAGTAAATCAAATTATAGTAATACCTAATGAAGAAATAAGCTATTTAGTTCATATTTGAAATATGTATTTTGCTTTCTTTACAAATAGAACTCTATATGAATTTACTGCATTACAGGAAATACCTTCTAACATTTAATGTGCTTGTTTCTATTATAATTAATCACAGAAAATATTTTTCTGATTTACAAAGTATTTTTGCTACTCATCCTTTTGTTATATATAGGAATTTTTTTTCTGCTTACTAAAGAATACCCTACATTTAAACGATTTGTAAGAGTAATTGTGACTATAGTCTTAATTTTTACATCATTAGAAAAGTTAACTAAGATGAAGACCAGTCATGAAAAATGCTTTATTAAAAATATTCAGCATTTACATATTTTCATAATTCTCTAAATTTGAGAGTAGTTTAACTCTCAAATTTAGAGGCTTTTAAACTTTCGCTGTGTTGAAGTTGCTAAAACTTAAGATTATTGTTCTTATGTCCTTCAAGTGTAACCTAAAGTTCTTTTTCTTTTTAAGCTAAATGTTTACAAGTAAAAGGGATTTTTAAAAAAATTTAAATTATTTTGACTGTAGATATTTTCTCAAGTAGTAAATAAGTAGAAGGAACAAATATGTATGATTGTGTTTTTTATAGTGGTGCTTCAGAAAGAAATGGTTTAGTGGCTGATAATTCATGTTTCTAAAATGTTAGTTGAATTAGATAGCTCTTTGCCCCATCACTACGAGACCCAGTCCAGGTCCTCCTTGTTCCCACACATGTGGGACACATGCAAATGTGGGTGTGGATGCTGACTGACAAAGTTTTGGGTTTGGCCCCTGAACATCTGGTTTTTATAATATGTTGCAATATTTAGAAATACCCGTATCAATTTTACTCTGGTTTTATAGCAATGGTGATAGAGATCTGTTAACTTAAAATTTTGTTATATCCTATTATTTCCAAAGGAAACAAACTTATTTTCATTCAATATATGTTTAGTAATCTTTAAGATATGGTATTAAAATTACTTTTAGGATTGTTTTGTAGAACTTCTGGTAATCCACTTAATATTATTTGTAAATGCCCAGTTTTTATAGAAATAAAGATTGAACTTTCCTTTACAAACTGTACTTGAGATGGTAATGTGTCAGATTGAGAACAGGTAATGGGAAGAGGAACTGGAAAAATAAAATGGCCAAAACAGTTAAAGTTCATTTTCTCATGCATTTTAGCTTTAATTATTTTTGTTCATTATAGTGTTTTCATTTTGTGAGCTTTTCTATGCACATGCAAAATGTTTCTCCTCAGGCCCCCTTGTATTTGCTGGTCCTATTTTTATGAACCACCGAGAACAGGCTCTAGCCAGACTCAGATCCCATCCAGCTCAGCTAAAGCATAAACGGGACAAGCACAAAGGTATTTGGTCCTCCTTACCACCTAGGTGGGATGCTCTCCACATTTCTTCCACTCGATTGGATTTTATCTCTGGGGAAATGCACAAAACTGACTCTTCTGCTCTGCTTCTGTGGTTGTGTAGCCTGAGGAGAAAGGGCGTGCTCTAAGTGGGACTGTCCTTTGTGGCTGTGGTGCTTCTCTCTCTCTTTTTTGTTGTGAACTGCAACAAGGAATGTGTTCTGCGGTCTGTCTTTTCATTTGCTTTCCTCTTTCATAGATGTTAAACAGCTAACGAGTGTCATTCATTTCTCTTTTATTTGTTATATTTGCCTTTTGAAGGTCACAGTGGAAGATTTTAGTCCAATGATGTTAGTATGGTATGTTATTACAAAGTTATTAAAAAACCATGTAAAACTGTTCATACTGCCAGTACAGTTTGTGCTATTTTAATGTCAGTAACATGCAAGAATATAGAAATCCCTGTTATTTGAAGGCCAAGTAGAAATAGCTATAAATACAGAGTAAAGCATATAGATGTGTTGTAGTTCTCAAGAGAGGCCAGAGTTCCAACCAAAGAGAAAGACAGAGACAGACAGACAGACAGACAGACAGACAGACAGACAGACAGACTAGGAATCTCCTTCTGTATCATTTATTTCTCAAGCAGAGTTCTAGGCTAAGTATAATTATTCCAAAGTCTGCTTATATTTGTTTTAAACAGCCAATTATATCTTGGTTAACATTAGGTAATAATATAAGGTAGACAATCTTTTATTCATGTGTAAATTGTGTTGTGAATTCTATTGGCTAATGCAACTTATTTTTGCTATTTTCTAAAATACCTTAGATAGGGCTGGTGACTCTTAGAAGTTTCAAAACTTCCTGCTGTATAGACAGATTAGTGGAATTACTATATCTACCTTGCTTTCTTCCTTTGCCTAGAGACCTTTGACCTGACTTTGAAAAGTGACGTTCGTGTGAGACTTGGCAGTCATGCCCATGGTTATCTGCCTTCTTCAGTTCTTCAGTGTTCCACTCAAAGTAGACAAAGCAGGGACTTTCAACTAAATATGTAGATTATGTTTATATATAGTATAAGTATATGATATTTATAGTAGAAGTAAGTGTTCTAGATATATTTTAGAAGAAATAATATTCCTTATTTATTTACTTTTTAGAAGATAAGATTTGTGCTTGCTCTATTTTCTGGCTGATCAAACAATTCAAATATATGTAAATCTTTAGAAAAGTATTTAGAATAAATTATGTAAATTATATTTGCTATTTGCCAGAATCTGTGGTATCATACTCCACTTTTAGTACAAATTTTCTTTGTTTTCTTTTAAGTGTTAGATACTCTTTATTTGATACCATACATAAACCACAGTAAATGCCTCTCAGTGGTGAAAGGCAGCATCATTGATGTAGGGAATTCTAATTAACACAGCATTGTCAAGAATAGTTGCTTCCTGGTATTTAGCATTGACTGTCAGAGGCCGGTGAACACACACTGAAGCACGGGTGAGTCTTCTTGTTTCTGAGACAGTGATAGAATTTCCACAGTGTTTAAACATATTCATAAACCCAGGTATATAAATCTAAGTATAAAATCATCCAATAGGTTTGAGGTGACACCCACCATATTTATGGAAGGTAAACCATTACTAATTAAGTTCAATCTTATCTTGAGAAAGGGAGAGCAGTGATAGTATGTATACAACTGGAAGTGTTACTTTAAAAAAGATCATATCCACTTTATGACAAGCCAGTTTTACTTAAATCAGGGCTGTCCAACAAAAATATTGTTAGCCATTCGTGATCTGAATTTGGTATATGAATTAAATTATGATATACATTAAAAGCCATGAAACATTTGTTTTGTAATAAATAAGACAGTAGAATTACTCATCAGTAGCCTTTTTAAGATAAGCTATTAGGTCTGCCCTTTCTCCCTTCTTCTTAATTCCAGCGAAGATCATTTTTGTTTCAAGGATGTACTTTTGGGGATCCTCCAAATGCTCCAGGTATTGCCTTTGTTCCCCAGGTGATGCCTTTATTCTTGTTGGCATCTGTGTAAAAGAATCAAGCAGCCTGGCCTATCTTCCGCCCAAACAGACCATGGAGCTTTGGTCCAGTCTTATGCTTGCCTTCCTTTTCCACAATGTGGCCCTGGGCACACTTCTGAACCAAAGTCTTCTTGTCTTTTTCAACATCACCCATTTTAAATTCTCTCCAGGCTGGTCAACACCACAAACATTCAGACTCTTAGATAACGATGTCCTGCTCTCTAGTACAAATTTTCTTAATCTCTTTTCTCTGTAAATGCATGATGGTGGTGATTTCTTCTAAAACTTTATATAAAATAGAACAAAATATTTCAATTTTATGATATATATTAAAATACTAAGGGGCTGGGGATTTAGCTCAGTGGTAGAGCGCTTACCTAGGAAGCGCAAGGCCCTGGGTTCGGTCCCCAGCTCCGAAAAAAAGAACCAAAAAAGAAAAAAAAAATACTAATATCTTATTGCAAACCACACTTTTAAAACTTGTTTTGAATATAGTATTAAATGAAGACCAGTGTTACAGATTTCAATCACACTTTTTCCCATGTTGGAGACTAGTGGCTATAGAAACTTTTAAGCAAAACAATAGCCATAAATCATTTTTGTGTGCCACTGGACTATGTTTTGTAGAGCTGTAACAGTTTTTTAAAAGAAGGATGTGATATTAAAGAACCAGGTTTGTGCATTTATATATTTTCCTGGTTTTGTAGAGTGACATAATTTCATCTATTTACTTCAAGAGGAATACAGTGTTAAGTTAATGAGATGGTGTCCTATCCTTGTAAAATATTAGCTTACCACTTGCTACTTAGAATGCTGTCTGGCTCCTTATTCCCTGTCCTGTCTTTTATTCCTCTCTATATTGACTAGTCTTACTACCTTTCATTGTATTTACATATTTTCCCTCGATACACTTTTATACTGTATATACTTTGACCTTTAGTTTACTTATTAGTGCACTGTTCTAGTTATCTTCTGACGTAAATATAATTATGTTGGTAAGTGTAGGATGACAACAGTTACAGTTTCTGACCTGTGACTTTACAAGGGTTAAAAACTAGATGTATTAGTAACAGTGCTTTCTAAAGTAGAAAGCTAGAGAGCCTCTGGCCAAGTGAGAGGACTTAGAGATGCTCATAGGATGGCAGCTTTTGATTACAGAAACTCGACTGTGTAAGACTGAATCGCCGAGTAGAATTCTGTAAGTGTAATATATTGTAGGTTGCAATCATAAACTAGATTTCTAAGGGATTTTTGGGTTAGCATTTTCTCCAGCTACCTATCAAAGTTGGGGAAGTTTTTCGATATGTCACACCTAGTTAGAGACATCTGAATTATTCAAGCAATAGTCTTGGGATCTATCTTGGAGTCCTGATAGGACCTTCTGAAGTCATGCTGTGAGCACCTGGGACTGTTTTCTGCTATTTCCATTTGAGAGTGTGTCTTAGTTCGGGTTTTCATTGCTGTGAAAACACACTGGGACATTTAGTTGGGCCTGGCTCTTGGGTTCAGAGCTTCTTCAGTCCATTATCATGGCAGGAAGCATGGTAGCGTCCAGGCAGACATTGTGCTAGAGAAGGAGCTGAGAGTTCCACATCTTGTTCTGAAGGCAGCTAGGAGAAGACTGGCTTCCAGGGAGCTAGGATGAGGGTCTTAAAGGCCACACCCACAATGACACACCTACCCCAACAAAGCTACACCTTCTCTGACAGGGCCACACCTTCTAATAGTGCAGATCCCTGGGCCAAGCAAATGCAAACCTTCACAGAGTGCCAGAGAGTATAGTGGAGGCCTGACCTTTAATTGGGGTTCAGTTTTCATTCTGTGTATTTCATTAACTCAAACCACACAGTTGTTCTAAATTTATTAGTCTTTTTAGCATCTATATCTTTATTTTAAAAATAAAAATAATTTACAACCTACATTGCTATAAAGATTATATTAAAATGTGCACATAGAAATCTTTCATGAATGCTAGCCATAACTCTTAGTGGCACCCTTTACTTTTTGTTTTAGAATTATCTTGATTCATAAGACTTGCAAAATCATTAAATATGTAAATAGTTTATTTTTTACTAAAGATTTAAGGTGTTGGTGATTTGATAATGGAAAAAGAACCACATGAGCCATATTAATATTCAAAATCTAAATTAATTATACTATTTCTGATTTTGGATATGTTGGTAACCCTTAAGGTTTAGTAAAATGGTCAAAGAATAGTATGTTGTTGGACTGCTGTGTTGATTAAGGCAAACAGTAACAAACAACAGTGGTGGATGTTGATTGAATTCTTTCCATAAATTACTTCATTGAATCCTGCAAAGAACCTTGTGCAGTGTGCACCGTTGCTGGTGTTTTACAAGTGGGAAAGCTAGTGCAAACGGCTGTTGTCTAGTTCTGGCCCTGCTGGGATTCCTGTGTAACCGTTTTCCCACAGTGGCACCGAAGGCATCACAGTGTTAGCACAAATCAAATACTTAAGATAGTGCAGATGCCACGTCTCTGGGTTTCTTAAGTCAACATTTTGCTCAAAGCACGCAACTGTTCTGGGATCACTTTTAGGTTAGTTTGACTAAAGCTGTCTGAAAAAGATATGGCTTTACATGAAAATTAAACTTCAAGTGTATAACCCTTTAAATGCTCTCTCTTTTCCTTCTACCCAAATATGTTCAGAGAATGTAAATGCAATGCTTTAATTATATATCTTTCAAGATATCAGTTTTAATATCACATGAACATTAATATCATATGAGCATCTGTGAACACTGATTACAAAAAGACAGTTATAGTCACTCTGGGAGGACCATTATAAGATTATTCAGATTTATTTGTTTATTTATTTATCATAACACAAAATGAAATCCTTTGGTGCTCATTAATCTTTGAGTAGCGAGCTTCAACACATTTAACATTGCTGAATTTCACTTGCTGATTCTTGTTTTGGACTACATTTTGGATGTTTGCTAAGTATTTTTCAAAACTTAAAAAATTTAAATATAATTATATCATGTTTTTTATATTAAGATTCCAATATGTGTGTATGTTTACAAAGTATGCAAGTGACTGAGACTCATTTTTATTTTTTTATTAATACTTGCACAATCTGTAATAATTAAGGTATGGCTTTACATATAGAGTATTTATGAACTCTTAAAATGTTTCTAGTAGAAATTGTATATCAAATAAAATCTTTCGTTCTCTTATTCACATCAATTTTATTTAATAAATTATTAGACCTTTAAAACTTTCTGTTCTGTGATGTTGTACGTCTTTGTATATATTTGTATCTGTGTTAGACTCTAACTCATGGGAGAAGTAGTAAAGTCAAGGTAGAAGTTTCTAAGTAGACAAAATACATTGTGGAATATGTTTTATTAAGTCTGGTAAAATCATATGAAAATAACTACTTTCAGTTAAATCATACTTGCTTTCAATAAGTATATATTTTTACCAGCTATGACAAAGTTAAAAAGTTTGTGCTCATCTAGTCCTTGATTTAAATAATTAACCCTTGGAAAATATATATTTCCCTTTTGCGTGAGATCCTTGACATATTCTACTATCTTCCAAGATGAGAGAGAAGCATTTAAACAAAGAACACGTTTTATCTGAACTGAAACAAAATACTGAAACTTTTTAATTTTTTTCTTTGATTTAACAAACTCACATTAGAAAATTTAGCAAAAGAGATATTGTTATCCAGTTATAGTAAAACGTCTCGCTAATTCAGGCGTAGTATTTGTGATACTTTTAAATAAAATTTCAAAGTAATTTCTTCCTCTGAATTTTCAGGGTCATACTTTTAAGGGGAATCCTGTCTAAAATCTCTAGCTTTTCAAACAAAGGGCTCAAGAAATGAAGGATTCCTTCACCGTGCCTTCAACCTCTGGGGCAGCAGTTAATTCTTGTATGTCAAAGGACTTTCATGTTTATGGTACCTCTTAATGTAATGCCAGCCTATTTTGAAGTTTAATGTAGGTGAATACATTTTCTTTATTGTAGCATTTAATATGTAATCCATACTGCTTGGAAATAACAAAATGCACTTTTACATATATTTTCTGTAATTGATACTTCTTTACTAAGTCACAGGAACCCACCCATTTTAAGCTATTCTGAATTAGTGAGGTTTTACTGTCCAAGTGTTAGAAAGTGTTCAACGTTTTGAAGATAAAGTCTACTTACAGAATAGAAAGTCATACTTTTGGACAAGTTTGTGTTAACTAAGTATTGATGATAGTAAATCAGAATGAATGATTATTGATGAAAATTAAAGTTAAATGTTTCTATGTTCTTGTATTTAATATTTTAAAGAGGATAATAAAATCTAGAATCCATAGATTCACATATGTATGTGCATGTTTAATGTACTTGCTTAATGTTTCTACACCACAATGGAGTGGTTTAGCTCAGTTGACCTGTTAGAATTTCTTCCTGTTTTATACATACCGTGTGAAAGGAATTGTAGAATGTGGAAGTTACGGTTAGAATGTCATATAATTTCTAAATCAAATGTAGAAAGTAGTGGTTGAGAGAAGCCTAAAGAGAAGTGAAAGTTATCAGTAAACAAACTAGAGAGAGGAAGAAGGAAGGCCAGCGGCAAGTGAACTGCCGACTTAGAGCAGGAGGGCCACACTGGACCCTGGGGGAAGGCGGGGGCCAGGGAGAAGAGGCCCTGAGCAGCAGGTCCTGAAGGAAGCTTTGGTCTTCACCAAGGTTCTCTCCAAGTTTAGTTGCCATCCTGGTGGGCAGAAGGGCAGCAGCCTTTCTGAGAACTGGTTAAGAAATCTGTCACTTGTGAGTCCACTAGGATATTTTAAAAATAGCAATTACTAACAGTATTCCTAAGTAAAATTACTGTTAAATGACATTGCATGTAGTTATTTTTTTATTCAGACTAAATTTTTCCATATCAAATTTAAATTTTACATTACAATTTTATTTCTGTTATTTAATTGTGCCTTTTCATTACAAAGCTAATTGGCTTACTAGATTTTAGCAGATCATACCTCTCTGTCTTACTGATTTAGTAGTTTATAGCGGAAGTGTACTATTACTTTTCAAACTGGCTTCTTGGAAGGTCGCTTCTTGATCTATCTCTTCTAACAACTACAGGGTGGCCTTGTTCATCCCCTTTAACATGTTTCTCTGTTTCTTCCATAGTGAATTGATTTAAGTTATTACGAATGTGAACAACTGTGTAACTGTGAATTTAACATTTTCAGATGCAAGCGGAGAAAGAGGGGAAAAGGACGCAAGCAAAGTCACAACCTACCCGCCCGGCTCTGTGAGGTTTGACTGCGAGGTCCGGGCAGTCCAGGTCAGCTGTGGATTCCACCACTCAGGTAGCCGCTGAAGCCTCGGGAGAGCCTCCCTCTGACAGTCGTGTGTGTGACTGCTTAGACCTGACGAGCACTTGTTATCTGTGTGATCAGACACAGTCTCTCAAGCCCACACTTTTGTTTTTATTTTGAATCGTTTTTTAGAATTACTGTAGCATGATGATAAAGTGTTGTGCTTGTCAAAAGATCTAAATCCTACTTTGTCTGCTGATAAGTTATTTTCTAGTTCAGTTCAGGAAGTTACAGGAAATGAAATGATTTCCAAAATGCTTTTTAATTAAAATCCTATGGCTTTCATAATACTGTCCCATGTTTTACTAATATTGAATTAGAAATGCATATCATTAGATAATAAAATTAGATTCTTAGTAAAGTATTGACGTTGTATTTAAATGGCTTAGGTTGCATTGTTCAACTCTTAAAAAATTAAGTTAAATAAATGCATTTTTCTTACTTGATAATACATTGGCAAATCTTAGGTTCTGTTATTTTGCTAATGTATTTAATTTCTAGACCTCCACTCTACCTGCTACTCTCTAAATGTTCCAGATTAGCGAGCAGGATTTTATATGTAATTACAAATTATTGAGATAAACGAACGTCATTAAATGTTAATGCTATGTAGTGGTATCTATAGGAGGTTTAGAATGTATTATGGGAAACGTACATTTTATGACCTATAAAATACTCTGCAAAACTAAAATATATTAATTTTCATTAACTGTAGAATTACAGAAGCCTGCTTATTTATTTGTTTGTTGATTGATTGATTGATTGATTGATTGAAGGAAGATCTCACTGTGTACCCCAGGCTGGCCTAAAATTCAGGTTTTAGATGAGTGTGCACTCAAACTCACAGAAATCCGTGAGCCCGTGTCCCGCAAGGACTAAGATAGAAGGCGTGCGCTACCGCACCCTGCTCACCTATCCTTTTGGATTAAACTTTTATTCTCTGAGAATTTTATAAAGTGTATTTCAGTCATCCTCCATCTAGGCCTACCACTACCTTCTTATCCACCCAGTGTTCTCTCTCTCTTTTTCCCTCCTTCCCTCCCCTCTCCCCTCTCTCCCTCCCTCCTTCCTTCCCTTCATCCTTCCTTTCTTCTTTCCTTTTTCTGCTCCCCATTAAGTTCAATTTGTATTGCCCAAAGAGTCTTCAGTGTGGGACATGCCCTAAAGTTAGAATTCTCATCTTTAAATAAAATGATTCTCCCTCTCCCAACAGCTATCAAATGCTAATTTTGTCTGGCTTGGCCTTATATGGGTCTTGGTCATACTGTCACAGTCACCTAAAATCCATTTGTACATCTGCCCTTTTGTGTCTCGAAAATGAAATTTCCTTGTAGTCATACATTACTTCTGGCTTTTTAAATCATCCTACCCACTATTCTATGAGGATTACTGAGTCTTTGGGAGGAAGGGTATGATACTGATGTCCCATTTAGTGCTGAGCACTTTGAAGTCTTTATTCTCTGTAGGCTGACCAGTTGTGGGTCAGTGTGCTAACTGCCATCTACTGCAAACAGAAGCTTCTCTGATGGCTGTTGAGAGATGCTACAATCCATGTATGTAGCCAAAACCATTAGGATTTGTTTATATTAAATAAAGTAATAGTAATAAAAGTAAATCAACAAGGAGAAGTCTTCCCTCTGGCACATGGCCTTTCTAGCCACAGGTTGGCCCTGCCCTAGGTTGCCAGGCATGGTTTTTATTTCATGGGGTGGATCTTAACTCCAATTAGAATTTTGGTTACAATAAAAACATAAGTGAGAATATCATCCTCATATAGTCATTGTTCTAGCTCACAGGGGAGGTGTCTAAAGTGAGTAACAATTAAGATTATTTTCTCTTTTGGGAATACATACATACATACATACACACACACACACACACACACACACACACACATATATATATATATATATATATATATATATATATATATATATATATATATATTATATCACTGTGAAAGCTGGCCAAGAGGGATGAAGCTGTCAGGCCAGGTCTTTCTTGATTT
Source organism: Rattus norvegicus (assembly GCF_021556685.1). NCBI lineage: Eukaryota > Metazoa > Chordata > Mammalia > Rodentia > Muridae > Rattus > Rattus norvegicus. Next base: position 85,774,671 of record NC_141548.1, on the reverse strand, counting down.
TTCCACTTTTTATAGTTAAAGTATGTATAGTGTATTTAGCTGTAGGAACTTACCATCATGTTCTAGAGAGGAACTGAGAGCATTGACAATAGCTTGTAATACTTAGATGGGCTCTAGGCGTCAACAGTGGTGAACAACTCAGAAAGAGAAAACCTGTTTCCGGCACTGGGCTTTTGGTTTTGTGATTGTTGTCATTGTCATTGTCGTCATAGTCATCGTCGTCGTCCTCATCGTCATCACATCTTGTCAGCATGTGTTTTCTAATTGTGATATCCCCCTACTGTAGGGTGACTCGGATAACCTGTTTCTGTGTCTATTTCAGGAAGCCACCACTTAGTAGGCTTCCATATGTTTTCATGGCTTTAATGTCAGTTTTCAGTCCCTGTAGTTCTTGCCCCTCTGCACTCTTTCATCTAATCCTTCCTGTGACCTGTTTTTAACGACTGCAGATTTAACAGTGAAAATTACACTCCTCTCAATATTGCTCTAAATGGAAATGTGAAATGCATATAATAAAGATATCAAACTATTATTTTCAGTGGTTCTCATGGAGAATGGAGACGTCTATACATTTGGATATGGGCAGCATGGCCAGCTGGGACATGGGGATGTCAATTCCAGGTAGTGACAACTTTGTTTTAATTTATCTTCTTTTCCATCTCCCTTCCTTTCTCTCCATTCTATAGTTTGGGATATTTCTCTCTCTGTCTCTCTCTGTCTCTCTCTGTCTCTGTCTCTCTCTGTCTCTGTCTCTCTCTCTGTCTCTCTCTCTCTCTCTGTGTGTGTGTGTGTGTGTGTGTGTGTGTGTGTGTGTGTGTGTGTGTGTGTGTACTGAAATAATGCTCTACTGCTCTCTGAAAACATAGCTCTAGAGTTATTTGATGGTTCCTGGTTATGTGGTTGTGTGCTTACATGAGGTAGGTGATTTGTAGTTAAATGTGAATAGTTGATAGGCATTTTATGTCTAAGAGTGAGTAGAATTAATACAAAACTCAACCATACTCTTTACAGATATTCTTTTTTTCCCCAAAGCGCTACATGGCAATAGGAAAGGTAGTGAACATACCGGATTGAATTACAAAAACAAAAGTTTATAGTGTGACTGGGAGTGTAGCTCAGTGGCACTTGTTAGACATGTAGAGGGCAGTAGGCTCATTCCTATCACGGCAAGGAGAAGAGAAGGAAGGAAAGGGGTACTTGCTGGTATTTCTGCCTAATGTTTACATAATGACATTGAAACTTTCAAACAACGTTAAGTGAAACCTGCTAGTGTCTCTGATATTCTGACTTACCATAAGTAGCAGAAGCTCAACTGTCAGAGGCGAGCCCTGCAGTCATATTCACTCTTCTCTGTGGACGTGGGTAATAGAGTTTGGATTACTAATGCAACCATAACTACTTTCTCAGTTATATTGCAGCCGGCTGTGACCACGTGAAGCAGGGTGATATGAGCAACTTGGGCATTGTACAGTTCTTGTAGATGGTGGCTTGAACTTATGCATGGTGGCAGGATCTAAGATGTCCTCATAGATGTCATCATTTGGACCTATGGAGAATGACAAAACTAGATACCCTTTTGCTATGGCCTTTGTTCAGTGGCCAATGCATACCTTATAATACCGTCAGATGAGCTTTTGGCCAAAAGGATACCTGTTTTTCTTTTCTCTTTTAAAAGATTTATTTATTTTATGTATGTTAGTACACTGTTGCTATCTTCAGACACACCAAAAGAGGGCATCAGATTCCATTATAGATGGCTGTGGTTGCTGGGGTGGGGGTGGGGGGTGGTATATCTGTTTTTCTTAGTTCTAGTCTTCTATGAAGGAGTAGATACTGCAGGATTGGATGTGTAAATGATATTTTTTAGTGGAAAACTGGAGAGGAGAAACAGATGCAGAAAGACAAAACTTTCAGCAATCTTGCAGATCTCACCCATAGGAAAGAGAGGTTTTAATAAGAAAAATGGAGATTCTAGTGTAGCTTTTGCGAGTATGTCAACTCGAGCAGCACGGTGTTTCTGAGGCAGGGAAAATCTTTTGAAAGAGTCCTGCCCTAGGTACAAATGGAGCCACATGTATGCTTTCAGCATCCTTCCTGCTGACAGTGTCTCAGGACGCAAATGGCCTTGTGAATGGCCTTACGGACCTAGAGATAGCATTTGAGGTTGAAAGTCAGCCCTGCGCTCCTGCAGTAGGCTATCTTAACGAAAACCGAAGTTGTTTATGTCTACACAGAGGCAGCGGTAGGTCAGATTACCTCAGTAGTTGAGTTTGTATGTGAACCTGCTCTCCACTCTTCCTCCTTTGTGTCTCCATTATCCTAGGATACACTTACGTCACTGCCACAGTCAAAAGGACAGCTACAACTTCTTATTTATAGCCCTTGAAAGAAACTTTCTTTTTCTTTTAGGTATTAAATAAACTCCATTCTTTTAATTGTTTTAACTCACCACACTGCCATGATATGCATGTTATAGGGGTTGGTGATTTGGAAACAAGTCAACACTTTGTTCTATTTCTTACTGAAGGCTCATGGCACCAAAATGTTTATTATAGGTCACCATGACTGTTGTTGATAATTAGATGGTAATTACATCGGAGCCCTGTGACAGGAAGAGCTTTACACTTAGATAGAGTCTCAGTCCTGTGTGAAGAAGAGCACTGCTTGAAGAGTCAGACTTGGTGCTTGACTTGTCATTCTGCTAGTAAACACTTGCCAAGCAACAGACTTGAAAAAGAAAGATAATCATGACTGTCCTGAGGTTCCAGCCCTTTGGTTACTTTAACTTTTGTACAGTGTGAAAAGGTTGTAGAGTGAAACAAGACCCTTGCCATACTTTTTTGAGGTATAAAGTCTGTTGAAAGAAAGGTTATTCATATTGGCATCTAAAACTAAAGACTACCTAAAATCCCGTGTTTTCCTGATTACATTAGTCAGCACCATTCATGAATTTATAATGAGTTTCTGAGATAACAAAATCAAAGTAATATGCTTAGTACTTTTGATAGTTCAAGTTATCATCTTCTGGAAATGCTGGTGTTGAAGCAAAATTATTTTGTACATTAAATTCTAGTAAGATCTATTTTTTAATACATTAAGCATTTACTAATTTATTTTATGTGTATGGATATTTTGTCCATATATGTCCATGCATCACATACTTGTCTGGTTTTCCCAGAGGAAGAGAGAAGGAGCTGGATTGTATCTGGTTGTGAGCCACTGCATGTGTGCTAGAGACCAGACTCCAGGGCTTCTGCAAGAGCAATGAGTGATCCCAACTATTGAGTCATCTCCAGCCCCATGAGATCTGCTTTAATTTCTCAAAAGTGTTCTTTTCTAGCATGAACAGTTTTTCATATGCTTACATTTTAATGTTTAACTGAAAGACCCAGTACATGTTTATTGAGTAAAAAGGCTGAGCTCAGTTCTGGGAGTTGGAATCCCACCAATCCCTGAGCTTGTTGAAAACTAAGGGCTTGAAATCCTACCAATAGCTGTCCACCCTGGACAATTCTACTCCTAAGAAACGCTGTAAAGCCTGCCTCTTACTCAGTTTGCTGCCGTTTCTCTCCCTTAAAAAGGTAGCTACTCTCCTGTGTATTCCATAGTAAATCTTTTGTGTGAAGTCTGTTGTGTAGTGTGTCTTTGTGGTATTTTTTGGTTTCCGACTGCCAGCATACCTTTCCACTCAGAGCTGCAACACTTATACGTATGGTGTTGGCAGAGCTAAACTGGGTGACCCAGCAGTCTGCCTACATGATATCCTAGTGGATTAGAAATTCATCCAGACCAGTTGTATCTTAAGCAATCCTATTTTGACTTTGAGCTATGTTTTAGATTTGCAAAAGATGTTAATTGACTTAGGAAGGAGTTTATCACTTATTTGGAGGAATTATCACACAAGAAACAAAGCACACATATTGATTACCCCAAGACCAAAGCATTTATATATGATTAGTTAAATTAGCATATGTAGTTAGATGCATTTGAAAATGTTTCTGGTAACCAAGAATACATTATTAGTAACATAATAAAATATGTCGACTAGTATAAGGAGTCTATCGTAGTATATAGAGTGGAGTGGTCAGATATGGAGGAGATGCTGTCGCCATCTCCTTAGGGGAGTCATGCTGTCATAATGACTTAGTTGATCAGGCAGCCCCCCGTCCCCTTGGTAGCTGGTCATAGTCAGCTTTCTAGCCTTGTACTTGAGGTTTCCTTTATTAAATAGGGTTAAGTGCACCTCTCTGAGATGCGTATGTGGGATTCCAGAGACGATATGGGTCATGGACTCGTTGTGCAGCCTAGCCAGTACCAAGTGTTCAGTAATCATTACTGTTGATGCCTTTTGATAACTTATCTATTATAGCAGTGGCCTACGATAGAATCAAACCTGATCCCACCGCCTTAATTGTTTCTTATTGCACTAATCCCACTTTTTGTGCATTTTTAAAATGAATGTTGAAAGGCTTATAAGGCTTTTATACATTCATTCTTGAAAAGGGTCTGTTAAAATTTGGTTTGCTTTGTTCATTGTGCTCCTACGTTTCTGAATTCCAAATTAATTTACCATCCTCTGCAACCTTAAAGGCAGGTCTTGGGAATTCCGTAGTTCTGGTGCTTTGTCCAGCGTGGTGATGCGTCTGAGTTTTCCCTTTCTCTTCCTGTCCTTGTACCCAAATACACTATTGATTATTGTGTCTGAAAGTATAAGGGTCACATCCTTGCCTCACCGTCTCCTACAAGTGCTGTGGTTGCAATTTCTTTTAGCTCTAGTTTTCAGGTCCTATCTAACATATTGCAGAGCCTATATAATGTATGGAAAGCACACATATACAGATATAATTTTATTTTTTGTTCTTCTACTTTTTAAATAGTTTAACAATGAACTCATGACTTTCATAGACAAAGTTCAAAGAACCTATATTCCAAGTCCTGCAATTAATCTTTGGAGACATCTTATAAGATCTTCAGATTGCCAGAACACTTACTGGGAATTAGTGATAGCATTTTATATGTCTGTGCTTTATAAACTGTGACTATTCTAGGAACTTTCCCTTCAGTTCCTGTTTGCTTTGAACTAGATATGTGCATGAGGACATTGTCTCACAAGTCACACCGCTAAAGTGACAGTTGCTCACTTGCCCAAACTAGCTGTCCTCAGAGTCGAGGGTCAGCTTTTTCACTGTTCTTCCCATTCATATTACTGTGCTCTCTTGTTGAAAACCAAGTGAAAAAACTATCTGTCTGTCTGTCTGTCTGTCTATCCATCCATTTATTTATTTATGGACATGGCCTTTCTGTTACTCTCTTTTTATTCCTGTGTATGCAGATAAATTTCTTATTATTCGAAATTTTAATTTGGTCCCCAGTAGTTTTAATATACAGTTTCATTGTGATGAGTGACTTCAGTATAGTGTGAAGGGTCCTATATGGTATTGTTACCATGACACTCATAAAGTGGGGAAATGCATGCATATGCACACACATACATGCGCTCATTCACACAAACAGCTGAGTTTATCAGTGATGTACTTTTTCCCTTTTCATTTTATTTCTTACTCAATTTAGAAGTTATTTCAGTTTTTTCAGTATGCTGCATAAATGAATCAATCTGCCTGTATTTTTCATAGCTATGTTTAAGGACCCGTAAAGAATTAAATCAGCATATCTGTGTGTGTGTGTGTGTGTGTGTGTGTGTGATATATCAGATTCAGCTCACGTCTTTGCAGAGAGTGTAATTCTGCTTTTGCATGGCTTTGTAGTTGTTTCATTTGTTTTTCAAAACCTGTTTTAAGATATCTTGAGAATGTGATGGTAGACATTCTTGTCAGGAAAATAAATAGAATCAAATTTCTGTGATGTATTACTGGTAAGTTCCAAGCTTCTTAACAAGTTAAAAGTTTTTTCTCAGGTCTCCTGAAGCTCAGTTGTGATCTTCCTAGTCTCAAAAGTGAGCTCTTTCAGTCCTCAACTAGGTGTTATCCGTTCCCATCGCCACCAGCTGTACAAATGATCTCACTTTGAATGTTCTGTTCACCATTCCCCTTTCTTGGCACAGGATTTGCATAAGCCTCAGAACAAAAAGAAAAATTATAAGGCTGGATATTTTTTTGTCCACTGTCCTTATCTCCTTATTTTCAACTCGTATCACCCCCATACTGCTTGGAGGGGTGCTTTCATCAGTCCCTGAGCCTCCTGCCTAGGCCTGCTTTCAGAATCTGTGCAGGTCTGGTCCTTCCTCCCTCTGCCCTCTTATGTGTTTATCTATTTTAATGAACTCACACTTCCTCAGATTTGCTGTCCTAGATGGAGTTCTGGACTGCAGTGTTGGTTATAGCTCTTTGTTCTCCTTTTCTTTCCTTTGTTAGTGGTATGGGGAGGGGACTTGGCCTCTTCTCAAAGCAGTACTGGCACTTGTGCTTTGTTTGCTCCTAGTGACTTTGCTGCCTGCCTGCCTGCCTGCCTGCCTAAAGCATTGGCATGCATCTTATTTGTCCCTCTGGAAATGCTTTCAGTGTTCTTCTCACCCTCCTTTCCTAAGACTTTGTTCTTCTGCCTCTCTTTATACACAAATTAGCAAAAACCTTTTCATTCTCTCTGTAATTAGCTTCATAGATCATTTTTTTCTTAGAATTAAACAACTACAAAGCCATGCAAACAAACCTACCTTTTGTTTACTTTCCCCATACCTGACCATGTTCCAAGGCTGAAGATTATAAAATCGGTTACTACATCTAGTTCCTGGATTAAATTTCTTTCTTTCTTTTTTTTTTTTTTCTTTTCATTTTTCGGAGCTGGGGACCGAACCCAAGGCCTTGCGCTTACTAGGCAAGCTTAAGATATCAAATTCCATTCAGTTCACAATTTAGTAGATTTCTCCTGTTAAATAAAGGTAACACTTATATCCCTGAAAAATTAAAAGTATGTGTCTGTTCTATTTCTTACCTGGCTGTCAAATATGTTCATCTTTCAGTCTACATTGTTCCTAGTTCATATTTTGATGAGAACACACCATAACTTCTGTGTTTCTAGTTGGGAACCTAGCTCCTTTCAAAGTCATTTTTAGTTGTATTCTAATTTTAGAGGATAAATTGTACATAATTAAAGAAAATACACTATAATTTGATCTCAAACACAAAATTTCTTACTGTGTGTGTTTTACTTTCTATTGGATATTTTTCCAATTACAGTTATGATTACTAAAAATGGTTAATAACATAGTTTATAAAACTAGGTAAGGATACTAGGATATCATTATACTAACACAACATTAATTATGTGTTTACTATGTGTCAAGCATGGGTTCAAATACTTCTTAATGGTTTCTAGGAACAGTTCTCATTATTCTCTGTAGTATAGAAGAAACTGAAGCACAGTGAATGACTTGGCCAATATCCTAGTCTCTTGCCATGAATAGAATAGGACTCAATCCTAGCTGTCTAACTCTAGATCCTGAGTGTGTAGCTGCTGCTGTAAGGGTTTTCATTATGCATGCTCTGAGTTCTTAACTATTACTTTAACATCTGTGTGCTGAAAATTAGAACAGAAGATTGTAAAATTATTTCATCTAGCTCTTGAATTCCTGTTGAGGAACCATATGCCACTTATTGTACAGGCTAAACAGATAACTCCTGTTAAAGTTAGCATCTATTTTTCTGAAATTTAAAATCCTGTGTTTATGGTTAGGTAGTAAATTTCAAGAATCTTTTTGTTGATCACCTTAAAGTCATTGTCCGTTTACCTGGTGCCTAGCATGGACACAGGCAGCTAACACCGAAACAAGTGATTGCTGAGTATACCTACAGTGCCTTGACCTTTTTAACTCCTTACTCTACTGTTGTACATTGTTTTATATTTCAAGGAATTGACTTATTTTTTTCTTAAACCTAGGGGATGCCCCACCCTTGTTCAAGCCTTGCCAGGCCCTAGCACACAAGTCACTGCCGGCAGCAACCACACGGCAGTCCTTGTAATGGATGGACAGGTCTTCACATTTGGAAGTTTTTCTGTAAGGAATTTTTAAAACATTAATAATATTGTATTATATAATTGCCTTATAATTTGCTACATTAGCTTTTTTCCCTCTGGTTCCAGTAAAATTCTTGTATTACGATAATTACACGTGCATATTTCCTGCCTATCCCAACACACACAGCTCCTGAGTGACAGATTTTCAAATAATTTTCATCTCTAGTTCATTATTAGAATTTATTGTATTTAGCAATTGAGTTAGAATTGGACATGTTTATTGTAAATCAAAAGCTTCTAAACTATCAGTGGAGCCGAATCTACCACTTAAAAGGATATTTCTCATCTAATTTATAGAGAAATAAATTTTCTTAACACTAAGAACTATTTCTATTTTAGAGTTTTTGAAAGTTTAGATTTTAAATTGCTGCTTAAACTAATTTGTGGCTCTTGTCCTTTTGACTAATATCAAGTGCAAAATTATTTTCTTTGTCCTGTCCCATTCTGTTTATCTGTTCCTCTCTCTCTTTGCCTCTCCCAAAACTGTTTTCTATAGTGAAAGTGAGGGAGAACCTCCCTAAGCTCCGTTAGTAAGCTTGCACTGTATAAGCCCGAACTCAGCAGTGTTTGTCCTTTTAAATGTGCTTAAAGTTTGTTTGAATATATATGTGAGGTGTGCGTGTCAGCACAAAGGGGAAGGCTACAGGACGACCTTGAATGTTGTTCTTGAAGACCTGTGCACCTTGCTTTTTGAGAAATAATTAGAGTGTAAAATGAACATAGTTTATTGCAAAGGGAAAGGCTTGACACCAGGATCCTGAGGCTCATGGGATGTTTGTTTGCCTTCATTGTGCTGTATGCTTTCTTTCCTCCTTCTCTTCCTCTTTCTCATCCCTGTCTTCTCTTTGTCTTTTGCTTTTGAGGTGAGCTGTTACAGAAAACCCCTTCTAGCCTAGAACTCTGTATATAGACCAGTCTGGCACCGGCTCACAGAAATCTCCCTGTGTTGGCTTCTACCTCCTGAGTGCTGAGATTAAAGGCGTGTGCCCCCATGCCCAGCTTGGCTTTTTGCTTTTCCCTCGGTATATAGCCTCAGCCCATAGAGTGCTGCTACTTCCTAATAAGATGGGACTTCTCATCTCAGGTGACCCAGTATAGAAACTTTGTTCACAGATGTGCCTAGAGTTATGTGTCCTTTCAAGTTGACAATAATAACTGTCCTACTCCCAATCAGTCCACGCAGACCTTACCTGCACTTTTTATAGCCTCTGGAGGTATTAAAAAAATCTTTGGCAGGTATTTTAATTTTATCAGGACATTCATTATGTATTCTGGTCATGGTTACCCATTGTTTTAATTGTACTTGTAGAGAATAAGACATAAAAAAATGTAACTTTTTTACTTTCTAATATTCTGGACATATTTTGGTACATAATATACAAACTATATAAACTATAACACACAAACTATATAATTACATAGTTATATTTTATTACTTATTCCTTTTTGGTGTTAGTAAGATAAGGCCTTGGATTCATAATCCTTCTGCTTTAGACTCCTGAATGCTAGGATTCCAGGCCTACTCTACCTTACCTGGCCATTGTTTTGTTTGGTATTATTTTCTTAATGAAGCCAAAAGGAAAAGGCCAATGTTCTTCTTCCTCATCTATGTCTCTATATAATCATGCTTGATAATCAAATATAAACCTTTTTAAAGAAAACTTTTAACATTTGTACCATCTATTTTTCTTCCATGAAAATATTTAGTTAATTTATTTTTTGAGATTATAATCATACCATATCCTCTGACCCATTCTCCCTCTAAACTTTTAAATGGGGACTGAGAGGAGAAGGTCATGAGAGCAAGCTTGTGAATATGCAGGAGACAAGCAAGTGTTTGATAAAGCTGGATTTTATTATGTTGGTTTATCTCTGAGGACTCACAACTGCTTATGTCTTAGGAGTTTGCACCTCACTGCCTGCCATGCCTGCTGCCCAATCTACTAGGATTCTTCAAAGACTCCTGGCATTTAGGGTACTTGTACTCCACTTGGTGTCCATACTATAACTTTTCAGTTTCTTTCTTTCTTTCTTTCTTTCTTTTTTTTCCTTTTTTCTTTTTTTCGGAGCTGGGGACCGAACCCAGGGCCTTGGGCTCGCTAGGCAAGCGCTCTTCTGCTGAGCTAAATACCCAACCCCAACTTTTCAGTTTCTTACTCTTAGATATTTACTTTACATTTTGATTATGTAATCATTTTATTAAAAGTGTATCTTTTAATTCTAAGAAGTGAGAATTTGGGGTCAAAACTTTGTGGGTCAAAAAACCTTGGTAGGTTTCGTAGTGTTAATAGTCTATTTTCTTTTCAAGCTGCATTCTCCAGAACTTTGGCAACACAATGTGCTGTTATGCCTTTTAATTGGCACTGATCTGATAGCTGACCAAGGATCTTTCAAGCCCCTACCTGTTTGGTGCTATGAACTAAGTGTCTTTACCCATTTACCACTTATCTATTAAGGCTCTGCTTTGGTCTCTTGAAGGAGAACGATCACTTTTCAACATTTGTTAAACAGTCATCCTCCTTAGCCTCCTCTGTTGTGCCTCTTGTACCCTTAGACTTGTTGGAGAAATCGGAGAGGACTCAGGGTATTGGTTTCCTCTTGTTACAAGTCAAGATTTCTACAGAATCCCAATACAGTTAAAGGTTTAAATCGTGTGCTTATTTATCTGTTCACTTTTGATTCTGTGTCTTCAGGGTGGGAAGTGTGACTAGTTTTCTAGACTAACGGATTCTAGTTGCGAACTTCTATGGCTTTCCATATGGCTGGCTTTTCACCACACTCTGGAGTGCCTATGGGGCTGACTAGGCATCTATATTTCTCACTGTTTTTCTTCATATATGTTGGGTTGGTGGTAAGGGGATACCTGCTTATTTTAATTGTCAGCATGACTTCCTTTTCCTCCCAGAACAGAAAATGTATGAATATTGTGTGCTGCTTTCGTTGTTCACCTTCTTATGCTTTTTTTCTTTGTGGAAAAATGACCACTGAAAAGGCTAATTAGCTAGCTACTTCTCTATTGTATAACTTCTTTTCCTTCACTAGGTTCTCTTCCCAGGGATTGGGGCATCTGTAGTTGGTCTGTGTTTTGTTCTCTGGCTGTGATGTTGAAGGAGTAGACATTGTTTTAGGAGCCTGGCAACTGAGTGGGACCTTGAGTGCTCACAGGAGCCCATGCTCCCTCGCTCCTCGGGTGTTGCTTTCCTTTCCATGCTTTGCTGGTTATTCTCATTGTTGAGGTTGTGTTAAATGCTTCGGGGATACAAGGTAGCATTTTCTCTCCTCAGTGGTTTCTGAAAGGAGAGATGTGGGAGAGAAGGCTCCTGAGCCGTGTGCAGCAATGTCACCTAGTCCAGTGTCAGTGTTTTTATCTGCCAGCTATCGGCTCGATAATGAGAAACACCCTACTTCTTTCGAAATATATTTTTAGCTAACCAACTACCTTTCAGCAGCTATACTTTTAAGTGAGTTAACTTGTTTTAAATGTACACCTTATTCCTACTGTTTATCTTAAGACATAAATGAAAAGGTTTACTTTTCAGTTTTTATGGAGAAACTGCATTGAATATTTTTCCAAGTTTATTCTCTGTTACAAACTTTGGTGTTATCACAAAATGTCCTCACACTGTGTGAGATTAAGAATGACTTTCTTTTATACTGTTAACTTAAAATGTCAGAGTGATAGTTGTAAAGGAATCCTTTGTAGCAGTGTGTTTCAGGCATTGTGTATGTAAGATACTTTAAATTTAAAAATAGGTCATTACAAAGTATTTTGGGAACATTGGTTATATGGAAAATATTTCAACTAATACAATCATATACTTTATGTATATGTTAAAAGGAGATTGTCTAGGAATAATAGAAATTACTCTATTACTTTTAAACTGTTAGGTCCAATTTCCACATTTCTTTATTAAAAAAAACTAAAAGTACATAAAAATACGATCTCATATAGTTATTTTATAGACAGTTATAACCTTAGCCATAGATTATCCAACAATAATACTAATATGATTTATTTAAATTTTAGAAAGGACAGCTGGGGCGCCCTATTTTGGATGTACCATATTGGAATGCAAAACCAGCTCCCATGCCTAACATTGGATCAAAATATGGACGGAAGGCCACTTGGATTGGTGCAAGTGGGGACCAGACTTTCTTACGAATCGATGAAGCGCTGATAAATTCTCATGTACTTGCAACATCAGAAATTTTTGCTAGCAAACACATAATAGGTAAATAGCCTGTCCTCATACTGAGACGGAGCTGCGTCTTTCTATGTGCATGTGTGAGAGGAAGACAGAGGGATACTTAAGAACAGAGTAGTCATAGTCTAGGCCGTGGCGGAAGAGGGGCTACAGACTCACATTGTCATGAGTGACTGTCAACACTGATTCTGTAAGTAAACATCAAAACTAAGTTTCGTGAGAGATTATGATGACCACATTTAAACCTGTGTCCATGACACAGTGAGGTACACAGTGCATAACAGGAGCGTTCGTTATAGACGTGTTTTAATTCTGCCATTTGCAAAAGGCTCCGTTTAAACTTCTTAGACATATATTAGCTTCTGTATGTATGAAATTGTAATAATACTACTCTCCTTGTGGGCTTGGAGGAATGGGTAAAGGTAATGCAAAGTAAAATTTTATTTAATTATGTTTTCACAAGGCTTGGTGCCTGCTTCTATATCAGAACCCCCACCGTTTAAATGTCTTCTGATAAATAAAGTGGATGGAAGTTGTAAAACTTTCAATGACTCTGAACAAGAAGATCTGCAAGGATTTGGTGTATGTCTTGATCCGGTGTATGATGTGCTTTGGAGGTAAGCATATGTTGTTATAAAATAACAGTATCAATAAAACAAACACAAAATGGATGCTACCGAATTTGTTTCTGGGCTTCTTCGAGAAGTTAAAAATAAATGTTTAACAGGGAGTAAAAGTTCACTTGATGAGCTAACTGCTTGTGATGATTTGTATATGGTTGGCCCAGGGAGTGGTACTGTAAGAAGGTGTGGCCCTGTACAGGTAAGGGTGGGCTTTTTGGAGTAGGTGAGGACTTTAAAGCCTTCATCCTAGCTGCCTGGAAGCCAGTATCTTGCTGGCAGCCTTCAGATGAAGATGTAGAACTCTGAACCTCTGAACCTGTAAGCGAGCCCCAGTTAAATGTTGTCCTTATGGGAGTTGCCTTGGTAATGGTGTCTGTCCACAGCAGTATACCCTAAGAAGGGCACTACTTATCTGTTAGCAAGCATTGTAGATTATTTTTAAAGTTGTGTCTGCCTAGGGTGGTTCACAGAACTATGGAGTCACATCCTAGAATTACATTACATAAAGTAAATAAGTCCTTGTAGAAGTGGCTGAGGGATAAAGAACTCCTCGCACTCTTTCAGAGGACCTGAGTCCAGTTTCCAGCCTCCTCATAGATCTTAGTTTATAACAATGTGTAACCCGACCTCCAGAGGTTCGACACCCTCTTCTGACCTCTGTAGGCTCCTGCATCCATGCGCACATATCTGCAGTGAGTGCATACCCTGTGTGGTTTTCTGTGACTGGGTTGCCTCGCTCAGGATGATATTTTCCAGTTCCATCCATTTGCCTATGAATTTCATGAAGTCATTGTTTTTGATAGCTGAGTAATATTCCATTGTGTAGATGTACCACATTTTCTGTATCTATTCCTCAGTTGAAGGGCATCTGGGTTCTTTCCAGCTTCTGGCTATTATAAATAAGGCTGCAATGAACATAGTGGAGCACGTGTCCTTGTTATATGTTGGAGCATCTTTTGGGTATATGCCAGGAGTGGTATAGCTGGGTCCTCAGGTAGTTCAATGTCCAGTTTTCTGAGGAACCTCCAGACTGATTTCTAGAGTGGTTGTACCAGCTTGCAATCCCACCAACAATGGAGTGTTCCTCCTTCTTCACATCCTCACCAGCATCTGCTGTCACCTGAGTTTTTGATCTTAGCCATTCAGACTGGTGTGAGGTGAAATCTTTTGATTTGCATTTTCCTGATGACTAAATATGTTGAACATTTCTTTAGGTGTTTCTCAGCCATTCGATATTCCTCAGTGGAAAATTCTTTATTTAGTTCCTTACCCAATTTTTAATAGGTTTATTTATTTCTCTGGCATCTAACGTCTTGAGTTCTTTGTATATATTGGATATTATCCCTCTATCGGATGTAGGATTGGTAAAGATCTTTTCCCAATCTGTTGATTGCTGATTTGTCCTAACACAGTGTCCTTTGCCTTACAGAAGCTTTGTAATTTTATGAGGTCTCATTTGTTGATTGTTGATTTTGGAGTATAAAGCATTGTTGTTCTGTTCAGGAAAATTACCCCTGTGCCCATGTGTTCGAGGCTGTTCCCCAAATTCTCTTCTATTAGTTTCAGTGTATCTGGTTTTATGTCGAGGTCTTTGATCCACTTGGAATTGAGCTTTGTACAGGGTGATAAGAATGGATCGATCTGCATTCTTCTACATGGTGACCACCAGTTGAACCAGCACCATTTGCTGAAAATGCTATCTTTTTTGCATTCGATGGTTTTAGCTCCTTTGTCAAATATCAAGTGACCATAGGTGTGTGGGTTCATTTATTGGTCTTCAATTGTATTCTGTTATCTATCTGCCTTTCTCTGTACCAATACCATACAGTTTTTATCACTATTGCCTGTAATACTGCTTGAGGTCAGGGATGGTGATTTCCCCAGAAGTTCGTTTATTGTTGAGGATAGTTTTTGCTATCCTGGGATTTTTCTTATTCCAAATGATTTTGCAAGTTGCTCTTTCTAACTCTATGAAGAATTGAGTTGGAATTTGGATGGGGATTGCATTGAATCTGTAGATTGCTTTAGGCAAGATTGCCTTTTTTACAATATTAATCCTGCCAATCCATGAGCATGGGAGATCTTTCCATCTTCTGAGATCTTCTTCAAGTTCTTTCTTCAGAGACTTGAAGTTCTTGTCATACAGATCTTTCACTTGCTTAGAGTAACATATTTTATGTTATTTGGGAATATTGTGAAGGGTATCTTTTCCCTAATTTCTTTCTCAGCCTGTTTATTCTTTGAGTAGAGGAAGGCTACTGTTTTGTTTGAGTTAATTTTATACCCAGCCACTTTGCTGAAGTTGTTTATCAGGATTAGTAGTTCTCTGGTGGGATTTTGGGGGTCACCTAAGTACACTATCATATCATTGGCAAATAGTGGTATTTTGACTTCTTCCTTTCCAATTTGTACCCCTTTGACCTTTCGCTGTCTGATTGCTCTGGCTAGGACTTCGAGTACTATATTGTAAGTATGTAAGTAAGTATAGTACTTCGAGTACTATATTGTAAGTATGGAGACACTGGGCAGCCTTGTCTAGTCCCTGATTTAGTGGAATTGGTTCCAGTTTCTCTCCATTTAGTTTGATGTTGGCTACTGGTTTGCCGTATATTGCTTTTACTATGTTTAGGTATGGGCCTTGCATTACTGCTCTTACCAAGACTTTTAACATGGAGGGTGTTAAATTTTGTCAGATGCTTTCTTAGTATCTAATGAGATGATCATGTGGTTTTTTTTTTCTTTGAGTTCGTTTATGTAGTGAATTATGTTGATGGATTTCCATATATTGAACCATCCCTGCATCCCTGGGATGAAGCCTACTTTCCTTGATCCTGATGGATGATCGTTTTGATGTGTTCTTGGATTTGGTTTGTGAGAATTTTACTGAGTATTTTTGTATTGATATAAGGGAAATTGGTCTGAAGTTCTCTTTCTTTGTTGGGTCTTTGTGTGGTTTAGGTATAAGTGTAATTGTGACTTCATAGAAGGAAATGGGTAGTGTTCCTTCTGTTTCTATTTTGTGGAATAGTTTAGACAGTATTGATGTTAGATTTTCTATGCAAGTCTGATAGAATTCTGCACTAAAGTTTTTAATAGCTGCGTCTATTTCTTTAGGAGTTATGGAACTATTTATATGCTTTATCTGATCCTGATTTTACTTTGGTACCTGGTATCTGTATAGAAAATTGTCCATTTCATCCAGATTTTCCAGTTTTGGTGGGTATAGGCTATTGTAGTAGGATGTGATCATTTTTTGAATTTCCTCAGATTTTGTTGTTAAGTCTCCCTTTTCATTTTTGATTTTGTTAATTTGGATACTCTCACTATGCCCTTGGATTAGTCTGGCTAAGGGTTTATCTATCTATCTTGATTTTCTCAAAGAACCCGCTCTTGGTTTTGTCGATTCTTTGTATAGTCCTTTTTGTTTGTACGTGGTTGATTTCAGCCCTGAGTTTGATTATTTCCTGCCTTCAACTCCTCTTGGGTGTATTTGCTTCTTCTTGTTCTAGAGCTTTTAGGTGTGCTGCCAAGCTGCTGAGGTATGCTGTCTCCTGTTTCTTTTTGGAGGCACTGAGAACTATGAGTTCTCCTCTTAGCACTGCTTTCATTGTGTCCCATAAGTCTGGCTATGTTATGCCTTCATTTTTATTAAATTCTAAGAAGTCTTTAATTTCTATATTTCGTCCTTGACCAGGTTATCATTTAGTAGAGCATTGTCCAGCTCCCATGTGTATGTGGGTTTTCTTTCAGGATTGTTGTTATTGTTGTTGTTGTTGTTGTTGTTGAAGACCAGTTTTAGTCCATGGTGATGTGACAGGATGCATTGGATTATTTCAATCTTCTTCTATCTGTTGAGGTCTGTTTTGTGACCCATGTATATAATCAGTTTTGGAGAAGGTACCCTGAGGTGCTGAGAAGAAGGTATATTCTTTTGTTTTAGGATGAAATGTTCTATAGATATCTGTTAAATGCATTTATTCATAAGTTCTGTTAGTTTCTCTGTGTCTCTATTTAGTTTTTGTTTCCCTGTTGTGTCCATTGATGATAGTAGGGTATTGAAATCTCTCACTATTATTTTGTGAGGTGCAATGTGTGCTTTGGGCTTTAGTATGGTTTCTTTTATAAATGTAGGCACCCTTGCATTTGGAGCATTAATATTCAGGGTGGAGAGTTCATCTTGGTGAACTTTTCCTTTGAATATGAAGTGCCTTTCCTTATCTTTTTTGATAACTTTTAGTTGAAAGTCAATTGTATTCGATATTAGAATGACTGCTCCAGCTTGTTTCTTGCATTCATTTTCTTGGAAAGTTGTTTTCCAGCCATTTACCCTGAGGTAGTGTCTATCTTTGTCATTGAGGTGTGTTTGCTGTATGCAGCAAATGCTGTGTCCTGTTTACATATCCAGTCTCTTAATTTATGTCTTTTTATTGGAGGAATTGGGTCCATTGGTGTTAGAGATATTATGGGTCAATGATTGTTGTTTCCTGTTATTTTCATTGTTAGAGGTAAAATTATGTTTGTGTGGCTATCTTCATTTGGGTTAGTTGAAAAGAATTACTTTCTTGGTTTTTGTAGGGTGTAGTTTCCCTCCTTGTCTTGGAGTTTTCCGTCTATTATCCTTTGTAGGGCTAGATTTGTGGAAAGATATTGTGTAAATTTGGTTTTGTCATGGAATATTCTGGTTTCTCCATCTATGTTAATTGAGAGTTTTGCTGGATATAGTATCCTGGGCTGGCATTCGTGTTCTCTTAGTTTCTGTATGACATCTCCCCAGGATCTTCTAGTTTTCATGGTCTCTGGTGGGAAGTCTGTTGTGATTCTGATAGGTCTGCCTTTATCTGTTACTTGACCTTTTCCCCTTACCCACTTTTAATGTTCTTTCCATGTTTTGTGCAGTTGGTATTTTGACTATTATGTGACGGGAGGAATTTCTTTTCTGGTCCAATCTATTTGGAGTTTGGTAGGCTTCTTGTATGTTTATGGGCCTCTCTTTCTTTAGGTTAGGGAATTTTCCTTCTATAATTTTGTTGAAGATCTTTATTGGCCGTTTAAGTTGGGAATCTTTATTCTCTTCTATACCTATTATTCTTTGGTTTGATCTTCTCATTGTGTCCTGGATTTCCTGGATGTTTTGGGGTAGGAGCTTTTTTTATTTTACATTTCCTTTGATGATTGTGTTAATGTTTTCTATGGTATCTTCTGCTCCTGAGATTCTCTCTTCTATCTCTTGTATTCTGTTGGTAATGCTTACATCTGTGACTTCTGATCGCTTTCCTAGGTTTTTCTATCTCCAGGGTTGGCTCCCTTTGTGAATTCTTTATTGTTTCTATTTCCATTTTTAGATCCTGGACGTTTTTGTTCAATTCCTTCACCTCTTTGGTTGTGTTTTCCTGTAATTCTTTAAGGGATTTTTGTGTTTCCCGTTTAAGGGCTTCTATTTGTTTACCTGTGTTGTCCTGTATTTCTTTAAGGAAGTTCTTTATGACCCTTTTAAAGTATAGAGGTATCATCCTCATGAGATGTGAATTTAAACCTAAATCTAGCTTTTCTGGTATGTTGGGATATCCAGTATTTACTTTGGTGGGAGAACAGGGTTCTCATGATTCTAAGTAGTCTTGGTTTCTTTTAGTTAGGTTCCTGCGCTTGCCTCTTGCCATCTGGGTATCTCTGGTTTTAGCTGGTCAGGTGTCTCTGACAGTGGCTTGACCCTCCTGTAAGCCTCTGTGTCAGCACTCCTGGAGTCTGGCTTTCTCCCAGCAGGATCTGTGCTCTCAGGACTATCTGCATTTCTGAGAATCCAGCTCTCTCCCCATGGAATCTGGGTATAGAGAGCTGTGGCACAGGGTACAGTTACCACGTACAGGTGGAAACTGGAAGGATCCTTTCCCAGACTACTTTTTGACTCCTGTGTCTAAACAACTCTGTGAAGGTTCCCCTTGGACCAGGAATGTGAGTAGAAATGGTGGTCTCAGCTGTGTTCTCAGGTGTGTCAGCATTTCTGAGATTCCGGCTCTCTCTCAGTGGGTTCTGGGTACTGAGCTGTATCTCAGGGTCAGCTGTGGGTGTGGCTTTTCCTAACTTTTTGAGGATTTTACTGTGAGTAGGATAATCAGAGGCTAATGCACGAGGACATTGTGACTTGACTTCCTTTTTATCAGTGCTACATCGCTGTTTATTTTGTGTCCTAGGGTAGCAGTCCATATCACTTGATCATTCTATGCTATTGTATTGATTTTCTCTTACTGTTTTATAGGTACTCATACACATTGTAATTATTATAGTTTTGTTGTATATGTATTTTTTACATATTCTATCAAATTATTTTGGTATAAGAAATCTTTATTTTTATGTATGCACCAAATTTAAGTAATGATTGCTATGATATTTATAACGTTTTATAATGTGTTTATACTATTTTCAGATTTTTTTCGTGGTACAAATTACTTATGTATTTAGCTTAGGTATAGATAAAATATTTTCCTGTGTACACTAACTGAATTATTTATTTTATCGTCAGTTTGAAAATTTAAAAATTTTCAAAGTAATTCAAAGTGTTGAAGTGCTGTAATTGTCTTTCTCCATAGGTTTCGACCAAGCACCAGAGAGCTCTGGTGCTACAATGCAGTGGTCGCTGATGCCAGACTTCCCTCTGCCACAGACATGCAGTCCAGTTGTTGTATTCTAAGTCCTGAGCTTGCTCTGCCAACGGGATCGAGGGCTCTGACCACCCGATCTCATGCAGCCTTGCATATCCTGGGTAGGATTGCCTGTTGATGTCAGCTGAGTGGCATTCATGTGTGCTGTGCTAGTGATCATGATTTTTTATAGTTACATTTGTTTGTTATCCTGACTTCGTGTTATATAATAATGGATTCAAGTCACAAAATAAATTTAATTACCTAAGAAGTTTGACTTCCATGAAGCGATACAGGAGCTCTCAGCCAATATCACAGAAGATCAATGGATATCTTAACTATAAAGCATCCTTGAAAATACAACTTTTTAGATCAAGAGATAAAGGAACTTGAACACATAAACTTTTAGAGATATAGAGAAATGTTTTTTATAGTATTTAATTCAGGTATATCCTTATTTAGTTCAAGATACAGAACATTTGAGATAACTAGTTGCTAGTTTTTTATTTTTCTTTTTAAATCAGTCCACATACCAATGTATTGTGTTGCTTTTAGAATATGATTATTCAGGAAAACCCATTTAAGAGTTGGAGAGATGACTTCATGAATAAGGTTTGCCTTCCAAGCGTCATAACCAGAGTTCAGATTAATATTAATTAATTAATATAGCATTCATGAATAACATGGGTTCGATAGGACACTTTCATTTCAAGGTTTGACTTTTACTTGTTCATTGCTTTAGGTTGTCTTGACACTTTGGCGGCCATGCAGGACTTAAAGATGGGCATTGCAAGTATAGAGGAGGAGACCCAAGCAGTGATGAAAGTCTATTCCAAGGAAGACTACAGTATAGTCAACAGGTTTGAAAGTATGTATGCTTAGACCTAGCAGATGCTCTTACTAATAGAAACGCATGCATATGCTAAACCGCATTGTTTACATGTTTCAGGTCATGGAGGAGGCTGGGGTTACTCTGCTCACTCAGTAGAAGCCATACGTTTTAGTGCTGACACTGACATTTTACTTGGTGGTCTTGGTCTGTTTGGAGGAAGAGGAGAATATACTGCTAAAATTAAGGTGAGATGCATGACCCTGTAACTGCTTCATTGGAAGGCGTTTGTCTGGCTTAGTTGTCTTATTGCTTATTTTCTTTCCCCCTTTCCCTTGGTTTGTTATTATGGATCCTTTAGAGAAAGGAAACGTTATTAAACTCTTACTCAAAAAAATCAAACCCATGCAAAAGGAGAAAATGGGTTTTGAGGATTTAAACCTGACAAAGGATCCCTAGCCAGTGTCACGGTGCTTTGTGCCGAACTTCCACGTGCTTGGTTGGCTGCACCGTCCTATGTGGCTGCCTTCCCAGAGCTGTGTTAGTAACAGGATACACTCCTGTCCTTAAACCTGCTCTCTATGTAAGGCTCCTCTGTCTTTATTGTCAAGTCCTGTGTAAACAGGTACCCTCCACACTCACCTAGGAGGGAGCTCGGATAAAGTGAGAAGAGGGAGGGATTTTCTTGTATAAAATTTTACGTCATTCTGGTGTGTTGGCACAGGCTTGTAAGCTTAGAAACTTGGGAGGGTGAGGCAGAAAGGCATCTGTGGTGAGCTCTAGACTAGTGTGCTGAGTTCGGGCTGTTTCCCACACCCGTTAATCTCCTCAAGGACCAGCAGTCTTTTTTTTTTTTTTCTCGGAGCTGGGGACCAAACCCAGGGCCTTGCACTTGCTAGGCAAGTGCTCTACCGCTGAGCTAAATCCCCAACCCCCAGTCTTTGGTTTTTGATTACTCCTTATTAGTATGCATGCTCTGTGTCTGCACTCAGAGGCTCACACTACAAGCTCTGCCCTAATTCCAGTATCATTTTTTGCAAGAAAGTTTAGTTCAGGCTCTTTTGTGAGAGATAGTTAGTTCTTTTAGATCTCTCAGTAATAACCCAAATTAAATAAATATATTAAAGTTCGTTATCATTTTTGAGGATAGTGTACATAAATCTCAACAAGAACTGACAACTTTTAAAAATTTTACTAATAATGTTGATGATATCTATACTTTAAAATTTTAAGACACTGAAGTCAGGAATTTGCTAAAAATTAAAGCTCTTATAGTTATGGAAATCATCTGAGTAGAATAAGGTTAAGAGTACCTCTAGCATGGATGCTCACAGCCAACCATTGAACTGAGAATGGGGTCCCCATTGGTGGAGTTAGAGAAAGGATCAAAGGAGCTGAAGGGGTTTGCAACCCCATAAGAACAACAATGCCAACCAAACAGAGCTCCCAGGGACTGAACCTCTACCCAAAGACCATACATGGACAGACCCTGGGCTCTAACTACATATGTAGCAGAGGATGGCCTTGTTGGGCACCAGTGGGAGGAGAAGCCCTTGGTCCTGCCAACCCTCAAGTGTAGGGAAATGTCAGGATAGGGAGGGGGAGGAGGGATGGGATAGGGAAATGGGGAAAGGGGATAACATTTGAAATGTAAATAAAAAAGTATTCAATAAAAAGAAAAACAAAAAAAATTATAAACTAAAAGAAGTTTAGAGTTACAAGTTTCCTGTTCTCTTGAAGTCAGGAAAACTCACAGAGATGTAGTAATCCATCATACCTCTTCAGTCACTAGGTATCTATGAATCTAAAATAAATATCTGAACCTATTTGTAACATCAGTTGTGGTGACTGCCCAACTTAAAATTATTTTATTGCTCCTTCATAACTAATTTGATAGTATGAATCATAATATAATCTCTGATATGCAGGGTATCTGATATGTGACCCACAAATGGCTTGTGACCCACAGGTTGATAACCACTACCTTAAAAGGACTAGGTTCTTTCAGAGTTCCCTGGAGCACCTCTCTAGTTTCATGTCATACTTCCAGTGTCACTGTCCTCGGTGTTCTAATGCTTGCTTCCTTATATGTGTCAAGCAGTGCAGCCTCAGGACCTTGGTCCTTGCTCTTCTCACTAGCTACAACTCTTACCTGCATATCTCACTTCCTCCCCACTTTTGACCTTGACTCCCTGATGAGTCCGCTTAAAATTGTAGATCCTATTCCCTGTCACAAACATTGACCAATAGCTCTTTTTGTTTGATTGGTTTGCTTTTTATGATCTGTATTTTTTACCTTTTATTTTTAGTTCCTAGAACTGTGACTGGCATGTTGTATGAATTTAAAAGTATTTGTTGAATATCAGTGGAAGAGGCAAATTGTTGTGAGATTATCTCAGAAAAGAAGAAAAACCACTGGCCAGTTTTACATCGGGGTGTTCTTCTCAGCTCCTAAGTGGCAGTGCCCTGGTGTAGCACGGGAGGACCTGAGTTCAATCACTACCACCACAAAAGATAAATGCCAAGGTGTTTTATATGAGTTGGGTTAGAGCAGGGAAATGAAGCTAAGATCACTGTCATTAAGATCCCAGACAGAAGTAGAGTGTGGTTGAACTCTTAAGCCTTTTTGTACAGCTGAAGACCAGACACAGTGATGTTAGAGAAGTGGAAGCAAGAACTTTGTCTGGCGATGGAGTGCAGGACCCTGCCATTGTAGAGAGAAACTGGCAAGAAGGGGCTGGTGGTCACTTTACTGTAGAACAAAGAATACTGGGGTCCCTGGGAGAGAGAGACTCTGTACAGTCTGATCAAAGCAATGGGTTTAGGCCCTAAGGTATAGTGGAAAGTTTGAGACTATAGGCTTAGTAATTATTCAGTAATTTTAAATTCAATTTTTAAAAAAGATCTCTTTCCTCATACTTCGTTCTTTTTTACCTAGAGTCTTACCTTATCTTTAACCTTTATTTCAAGGTTTTCATTTCTTCTTTTTCGTTGCTACTTACCGAACTCTTTTGCTACCTGGTTTTTTGTTTTGTTTTGCTTTGTTTTGTTTTGTTTTTTTGAGGACCTTAACATGATTTTTCAATTACTCTATAGTGATATTTTTACCATCTTTTCCTCTAAAGTTCCACAAATATTCTTTCCTTAATGTTCACTATCACTGCAGGATGAACACTGTTAATATCCACCTTCTTTATGGGCAAGGACTCTAGACCCAGATCTTCACAGCTGTTATGTAATGAAATAAGAGTCTGGCCTTACTCAGAATCTCTGAGTTAAAATGCTGTGGGTTTTTCTAAATCCTTTGAAAGTTATATTCCTACTTTATTATATCAGGTACAAGTTTTCTAGTATAGAGCATAATTGATACATCCATAAAACACTGTATAATTCCTATCTTAAATGCTTATATATTTATATAATTTATTTAGTTATTGAATTTAATATTTAACTTAGTAATTAAAATTTAAATAGTAGATAAGAGTTTTTATATCATTTGTAGGTTAGTTATATTGGACATGCACAAATTTAGATACACAGAACAAAATGATTCAGAACAGTGTGTTTTTCTATTCTCCAGCTGTTTGAGTTGGGTCCTGATGGAGGAGATCATGAAACAGATGGAGACCTCCTCGCAGAGACTGACGTGCTGGCTTACGACTGTGCTGCTAGGTAAGTGCTCTGCTCATTATTCAGTGAAGTTTTTGTATATTTGAAATACAAATTTTATTTTAATTTAGCAAAAAAATTTAAAAGGAAACTTTGAATAATCTATTATTGGTAAGTCAAGAAGTTTAACTATATAAAGCTATGCTTCACTCAGTGACGGAGATACAGTCTGAGAGGTTCATTGTTAAAGAGTTTCATCCACTTATGAATATCATAGACGGTCTTCGCACAGACCTAATAATCTGGCACCTATACCATTGGCACAATATATATATATATATATACATTGGCACAATAGTGTAGTCACTATCCATTGTGTTGTGATTTGTTGTCTGAAATTCATGTAGTGTATGAGCATATTAGTGAGTGTAATCTTAATTTCTCATATAGATGAATGACTGGAGAGTATCTCACATGTAGTTTCAGTTTCAGGAAACTCTTTAGAGGATGCAGGTACATCAGTGTAATTTGTTACCTGTAATATATGTACAGGAATACACACACACACACACACACACACACACACACACACACACACACATTTCAGATCCCCATGTGCTCTAACATCACATTAATAGTCTAAGCTTGACACACTTAAAGAGGTTGCCAGCTTTGTTGAAGGCTCTTAGGAACATATGTTATCAGAGTATTTATTTATAAAATTTTATTAGTATAAAAAGACTTAGGTTTTGCAGCCCTTTCTGGAATCCTAAGAATTGTCTTGTCAATGCACTATGATAAATTAGTGTTTTGATTCCTGGACTGTTGTGATGAAAAAGAACATAAACTGAGCTTTATAACAATAATTGTGCAGTATACTTCCCAATAGTAGCTATGATATTTGGTGGCCAGGGGAAATGACTCGGTTGTCACAGTATAGCTCTTCCCTCCCTCCCCCCCCTTCCTCCCCCCCCCTCTCTCAGATGCACATATACATGTGTCACCACCACTACCACACAAAAGTAACCTTAAAAGGTGAATAACAGCTTTTTCTGGTAGTAGTACGTGTTTTTAGAAATAAAGGCAAGGCATTGGCTTTACCTTTATTACTAGAGATATACTTTGAGAACTGAAGAGTGTCCTAAAGAAAAATTAGTCTATTTGTTTACCTTAAGCATTTGGGGTCACAATCCCTTTGGCAAACATCTGTCTTCAAATGTAATTACATTGCAATTCATAACAATAGCAAAATTACAATTATGAAGTAGCAGTGAAAATATTCTTATGGTTAGGGATTACCTCAAGGTGAGGAACTGCATTAAAGATCACAGTATTAGAAAGATTGAGATGCACTGTGTTAGATGTTGTTACTTTGTAATCTTCGGATTTTATATGATTTCAACTAAATGGGACATTAAAATTTTAAAGATAATTTTCCTGAAACTTTATTATACCGTTATTATTTGCTATTTACTTGTGAACAGAGGATTATGGTTCTGAGATTTGAACTGTTGTGGAGAGTGGTAATAGATAGTCTAGAGTGTCTTCCTCAGCTCACTCACGGGCCCAGCTTTCCTGGGCAGCAGCGTTTGCATTGTTTCCGTTTAGTCGTCAGTCATACGTCATCATGTATGCTGTCTTTTCCCTCACATGTTTTACTAACATCTGTTCATTCTCTTGCTTTTGCTCTTTTCTTTTGTTTATTATAAACACCAGATAAAGCCACTCACTTTTTTTTTTTCACCACCTTCCAGGTATTCTTACTGTTCAATGTTATATCCTGTTGAATTAATTAACTTTTTTGTATGTGTAGTCCTTGTTCTCTGATAGGCTCAATCCCATGCATCATCTGAATTAATTTAGGACACAGACAACTCAGTGAACTAAACATTGTTTGACCTTTCTATTATTTAAAGATTTTATTTGGAGGGAATTTTATACATGGATCCAATATATCTATACTTCAGGGTTCAGGTAAACTGAGATACAGTATAATTGTAGTAACTTGCCCCAAATGTCCAAGCTAATTGGTCATTTTTCTGACATTCCACCCCTCAGAACTCTTAGCTGAATAAATAGTTCTTAAAACTAAGGGGAAAATTCTCTTCTCTGGGTAATGTTTTTGTAACAGTTTCAAATTTGTCCTGTTTTAATTTGAAAGTTTTATAAAATTTAAGCATATTGTAGAATCTGTAAAGAAAAGAACAGGTAACAGATGAGTGCAAAGTTGTTTGACTTCCTAATTTCTCTAGAGAAAAATATGCAATGATGTTTGATGAGCCAGTTCTGCTGCAAGCTGGATGGTGGTATGTGGCATGGGCTCGAGTGTCAGGTCCCAGCAGTGACTGCGGCTCTCACGGACAGGCTTCCATTACCACAGATGACGGGTAAGCGCAGTGGTCAATCTGACTAGTCAATTCTATTGTTTGTTTATGGGATAGTGTTCTGAAATCTCACAGCATTAGTATAATTGCTAAAAGTTAAATTTATATATTACCAAATATGCTGAATTAATCTAGTCAGAACAAGGAAAAAAGAGTGCATTATTTTTATCAAATGGCATTTGTATTACATTGTTTCAAAGCTTTATAACCAAATTAACAATTGCATAGAGGAAGGGTGCAGGATACTGATGAATTTCTAATCATAAAAAGGATGTGTAAATATGCATATATAAACATATATAGTTCATTGAGCATACATACTTTATATATAGTGTTTTGATATGTAGATTGATACTATATATATGCAGTTTGTAAGATAAAAAGCTTCTATCATATAAAATCCATGTAGAAAGCTGCGATGTGGTAGCATAACCCGGGGAGCAGTGACAAGTGGAGTGTGTCTCTGGAGCATGCTGGTCACACAACCTGGCCTACTGGAAAAGTTCCAACCCAGCAAGAGACAAGAGACCCCCCCTCCTTTTTTTTTTTTTTCCCTTGTGTAGCTCTGGCTGTACTGTAACTCACTCTATAGACCAGGCTGGCCCCAGACTCACAGAAAGTTCCTGTCTCTGCCATACAAGTGCAAGAATTAAAGGCATGTGCCACCACCACCCAGGGAGACTTTTTCCTAAAAAACCACTGATTGGCTCTTCAGAAGCAGTAATTGAGGTAGACTTCAGGTCTCCGTGTATGCATATATACAAGGGAGGGCACAATGCACATGCATGTACACACATGTGTACACATTGCACTAAATAACAGAGTACTTCCTATTACAGTATGTCATTTGATTCCCTCAGTAAGTTCTAAAGCAATGATTTCCCCACTCATACTCAGGAAATTAGAGAAAAACAGTGGAAAAATGATTTGCTTAGAGTAATGGTGTGGTTACCATGTGCAGAACCCTGCCCTCTGTCTACACTACTAATCTGTTCCTAGTGTTTGAAAATACTATGAATTTGTAAGAGAAACTGAGTTCATTTTATTTCTCTTGAACATAGTAGTATAAAAGGTACATACTAATTTATGAGGTAAATTTTGTTTTGATGAGTATTTACAGGAAGTTAAATCAGCTGTAGGATGTTTCTCTTCCAGTTCCCTGTTGGATTTTTGCTATAACTGAATTCACCCAGTTATTGTATATAGTTTGTTCCAAGTGGAACCTCCTGACACTTAGAGGCTAAAGCTTCTACATGTATCTAATTAAGCTGCTTTTATGCTCTGAAGTAGAAATCTTTAGTTAAACACTGACTAAACCAAGCGGAAGGACAGGGCGGCATGAGGCTCCTCATCCAGGAGTCCCGTCAAGTTCATAATTCAGCGTATAATTAAAGACTGTTTGACTTGTGGTTGATTTTAACAAATGAGTAGTTTTCATTAGCATGAGACGTGAAGGTATTTTACTAAATTTCTTACTAACTTGAATTTGATGTCATACTAGTCCTTCTTGCTCTTTCAGGGTGATCTTCCAATTCAAGAGTTCAAAGAAGTCAAATAATGGCACCGATGTAAATGCTGGTCAGATACCTCAGCTGCTCTACAGGTATGAAAGGTCACTGACTTTGTAGTTAACTGACAGCTTACTCATGTGTTGTGCTGACATAAAATCACCATAAGTTGTACAGCAGTGGGCAGTGGAGAAAGTATTCAAGCACTGAGCAAATTAGTGTTGTACTGGTGGAATATAGCTAGTTAAAATTTTGTGAATATTTAATATACTTTATGAATATTTTCTGCATCAGGGTTAATTCAAAATTTTCCATGATTCGGCATCAACATTATAGCAATAGCGATATGCCAATAGCTGTTTTTAATCTGCTTTTTTATTTTAATACCAATTATAAAATGTAATAGTGTGTCTTAAAGAATATAAATTTGAATAGGAAAATACTTTAGATGTGCACTTAATCAACTTATTGGACTCTTCTTTTTCTCTCTGTTAGAGATTAAACCTAGGGAATGACACAGGCTAGGCAAGCACCCCAATATTTGCTTGAGATCTGTCCTGATAGTCTTTTTTTTTTTTTTTTTTTTTGTAAAGATTTACTTATTTTACTGAGTACACTGTAGCTGTCTTCAGACACACCAGAAGAGGGCGTCAGATCCCATTATAGACGGTTGTGAGTCACCATGTGGTTGCTGGGATTTGAACTCAGGACCTCTGGAAGAGCAGTCAGTGCTCTCAACCACTGAGTCATCTCTCTGGCCCCCCTGTCCTGATAGTCTTACAACAGTATTTTGTAATAGAAGTCATTTAAAAACCTCTCACCATTAGCTTCTACTTTTAAATGAAATAGTAAATTGCTCATGTTGTTTATTATATTATTAGCAATAAGAATTTTAATTAATTCACAGTAATTCAAACATGAAATGAGACATATGTCATATTTCAAAGTATTTGTCTTTTTCTAGATTAAACCCCCATTAAAAAATGCTTTTCTTACTATACATAGTCCCCAAATGTAACCCTCTCTTTCATATCTTCTCACAATCACTGAAAGAATTTGAATGTTAGAAATCTCAAATTTATCCAGACAGCATCTTTGGTGTTTATATTACCTAAAATAGCCATTGATTTTTGACATTAGACTGTTCATCTGCTGGGTTGTGAACTGTGGCTTTTAATAACTGAGTCAGTCATCTCTCTAGCCCAGAAGTCCTTTGTGAACATACAGATTGCACCAGACAGCTTTTAGGACTACTGGTGAATAACTGTCTGCCATTGCTAGGGAACATGATATTTATATTTTTAATGCTGAATATTAAAGTTATTTCCCTATGGCAAATGTACATTTTAATATATCATTTGCATTACTTCTTTGGGAATTTCACAGTGTATTTTGAAAATATTCACCCTCTAATTCATTCCAGATCTACCCTGTCCTTAACCTAGCACCACTTCATACCCCTCTTTTGACTTTCTGTAATTTTTTCCTGACTTCTTAAGATAATATATATTTTATTATTAGGTGGTGGCTAGGTGGGTGGATGAAACCTTTTATTGAGTTCATTTAATCTTATCTCATTCATTTAGTGCTGGACACTTGGAATTGTGTAACCTATCAGAAGCTCCTCCCTAGACAAAACTCCATTCCCACTCTCAGCAGCCATTGATTGTTTATAGCTCTTCATCTGGGGTGGGATTGGGAGATTTCTCCCGTCCACCTTGGCATGTCAGCTGGTATTATGTAATCTTGTGTTGGTATTGTCCTGGCAACCACACATGCACTGTCTTCCATGAGTTTAGCATTTCAGTCAGGCCCAAAAGACACTGTTCTGCTCCTGTCCACCAAACCTCTCTCTGGCTCTTAAAATCTTTCTGTCCCCTTTTCTCTTATGGTCCTTGAGTCTTGAGGATAGGGGATATTATATAGGTTTTTTTTTTGGTAACTGAGCACTCTACTGATAATAAAAAATGTACTTTAAAATTTTTCATTGGACATTGGGACAGAGTATATTGTCTATATTCTACCACCAGACTCCCAACCTGTGATGGCAGTACTTCAAAAGGCAAACAGCAGACAAGTGAGCCTGTACACATTTTAAAGAGATCTTTTGCAAGAACTGTCTCCGTGGTAAGCTACTTTTAAACCTCTAAGCTTTGCTGTTGAGTGTTGAGTGTTAATTCTAAGGCTGACTCAGCAAAGCTTTATAAATTCAGACCTGCTTTTATTTTGGTGTTTATAGATAGTCTAGACAAAGATAATGCACCCTTTCAGTAGTGGAAAAGTAAAGATGTTGCTTGTGACTTTACCATGTCTAGCTGAACTGGCCTTTTTACATCTGAAATAACTTGTGACTTTTCTGACTAGACACATACCCTGCTAAGCAATTAATTTAGTATCTTCTCATGAAGATCATACAAAAACTCCAGAATAGAGAAAACTACTCTCACCAATAAAGGAACTTTTGAGGAATCACCATCCCTTACCTCAAGCTGTACTAAAGAGCAATAGTGACTTAAAAAAAAAACAAAACAGAACTGCATGGTACTGTCACAGAGACAGGCAGGCAGATTAATGGAATAGAATTGAAGATCCAGAAATGAATCCCCACACCTATGGTCACTTGATCTTTGACAAAGGAGCTAAAACCATCCAGTGGAGAAAAGATAACATTTCCAACAAATGGTGCTGGTTCAACTGGTGGTCACCATGTAGAAGAATGCAAATTGGCCCACTCTTATCTCCTTGTACAAAGCTCAAGTACAAGTGGATCAAGGACCTCCTCATAAAACCAGATACACTGACACTAATAGAAGAAAAATTGTGGAAGAATCTCGAACACATGGGCACTGGAGAAAATTTCCTGAACAAAACACCAATGGCTTATGCTCTAAGATCAAGAATTGACAAATGGGATCTCATAAAACTTCAAAGCTTCTGTAAGGCAAAGGACACTGTGGTTAGAACAAAACGGCAACCAACAGATTGGGAAAAGATCTTTACCAATCCTACAACAGATAGAGGCCTTATATCCAAAATATACAAAGAACTCAAGAAGTTAGACCGCAGGGAGACAAATAACCCTATTAAAAAATGGGGTTCAGAGCTAAACAAAGAATTCACAGCTGAGGAAGGCCGAATGGCTGAGAAACACCTAAAGAAATGTTCAACATCTTTAGTCATAAGGGAAATGCAAATCAAAACAACCCTGATATTTCACCTCACACCAGTGAGAATGGCTAAGATCACAAACTCAGGTGACAGCAAATGCTGGCAAGGACGGGGAGAAAGAGGAACACTCCTCCATTGTTGGTGGGATTGCAGACTGGTACAACCATTCTGGAAATCAGTCTGGAGGTTCCTCAGAAAATTGGACATAGTACTACCTGAGGACCCAGCTATACCACTCCTATACAAACCAAAAGATGCTCCAACATATAACAAGGACAGGTGCTCCACTATGTTCATAGCAGCCTTATTTATAATACCCAGAAGCTGGAAAGAACCCAGATGTCCTTCAACAGAGGAATGGGTATAGAAAATACAAAAGATTACTACTCAGCTATTAAAAACAATAACCTCATGAAATTCTTAGGCAAATGGATGGAACTAGAAAATATCATCCTGAGTGAAGTAGTCCAGTTCACAAAAGAACACACTTGCTATGCACTCATTGATAAATGGATATTAGACCAAAACCTTAGACTACCCAAGATACAATCCACAGACCACAGGAAGCTGAAGTAGAAGGATGACCAAAGTGCAGATTCTTCAGTCCTTCTCAGAAGAGGGAACAAAATACTCACGGGAGAAATACAGGGACAAAGATTGGAGCAGAGACTGAGGGAAAGGCCATCCAGAGACTGCCCTACCTGAGGAGCCATCCTATATACAGACACCAAACCCAGACACAATTAGAGATACTAAGAAGTGCGTGCTGACAGGAGCCTGATATAGCTGTCTCCTGAGAGTCTCTTATCAGAGCATGACAAATCAGAGGCAGACAGATGTTCATAGCCTTAGCACAGGGTCCCCAATGGAGGAGTTAGAGAAAGGACTGCAGAAGCTGAAGGGGTTTGCAACCTCATAAGAAGAACAACAATGTCAACCAACCAGACCCCACCAGAGCTCTCAGGAACTAAATCACCAACCAAAGGGTACACATGGAGGGACCCATGGCTCCAGCTGCATGTGTAGCAGAGGATGGCCTTGTCTGACATCAGTGGGAGGAGAGGCCCTTGGTCCTATCAAGGCTTGATGCCCCAGTATCAGGGAACAGGAATGCCAACAGTGGGTGGGAAGTTGGGGGAACACCCTCATAGATGCAGGGGCAGGGAGGATGGGATGGGGATATCCGGAGTGGAAAAGCAGGAAAAGGAATAACATTTGAAATGTGAATAAATAAAATAGCCAATTAAAACAATACTGTTATTGTCATTTTCAGTATGTGTCTATAATGGCCTTGTGGTCAATGGGTAATTGAAATTATTTATGTAGCACATGTATTCAGTCATTTATTTTAAATTTACCATTTTTTTTATATTATATCAGTAGTCATCTAGTCCTTGGTGAGCACTGGGGAGCAATGTGCTCCTTTCTGAGATTCTATAGTCTTTGCCATCATTTCAGTGTGACATCCTTCTAAAACCTCAGGGGAGCCAAACCATGCTTGAGAACTTAAAAATCCAAATAGCGTGTTTTGTTATTATCTTCTAGTCAATTCAAAAATTGGTTATAGTTTTAAGTATGCATTTAAATATATATATATATACATATATATGTAGATAGGTATGACTGATTTATAATATTTCAAAACTACTTTAAATTGTTATATATTTATCATTTTGAAGAAACATATAAATTATGTCATTTCTTTTTTCTTCTTTTTTCCACATTTAGAAGACAAACTATCTAGGCAGGTAAAAGGAAAATGTAAAAATATATACAGGTATTTATCTCAGCTACCAAAACTCAGCAAGAAGTTCAAGTAAGCTTTAAAGTGGCATTCCACTATGGTTCCCTTTTACTCCAACTGTAATTTCTTTTTTTTTTTTTAGGTTATTTTTTTAATTTACATTTCAAATGTTATTCCCTTCCCAGTTTCCAGTCCATAAGCCCCCTTATCCCATCCATCCTCCCCCTTCTTCTATGAGGTGTTCCCCTTCCCAAACCAGCCCCCCCTTCCCCACTGACATTTCCCTATATTTGGGGGTTGAGCCTTGGCAGGACCAAGGGCTTCTCTTCCCATTGATGCCCAACAAGGCCATCCTCTGCTACATATGCAGCTGGCACCATGGGTCCCTCCATGTGTACTCTTCGGGTAGTAGGTTAGTCCCTAGGAGCTCTGGTGGGTTGGCACTGTTGTTCTTATCAGGCTGCAAGCCCCTTCAGCCCCTTCAGACCTTTCTCTAACTTGTAACTTAACTCGTGCAGTGCAGACCCCATTCTCGGTTCACAGTCCAACTGTGCTGTCATGTGAACTGACTGTCCTCTCACACTGACAGGAGTGCTTTGAGTCACTGTTGAGCATTCTTCACTGGAGCTGGACGACCTTAGTCTTAGGAGTCGAAGAGCTTAGAGGGCTGAAGGGGTTCCAGTTCACTGCCACACTCCTTGATTTAGAGCGACTACGCTTCGTGGGGACCTGCTGTCTGCGGTTATTGCGTGTCTACACCTGTGAAATATACCCCGTATCAGGTCAGGCAAATTCTTAAAATAACTTGAAAAATAACTTCAAGTATTGGGAAAACGCTATGGAGATAGTCAAATGTTTAAGATCCTAAAATACCTTTACATTGCTCCTAAAATTAAGACAGAAAAAATGTAACTTTTAAGGTTTTCTTTTAAAAATAGAAAAGTTTCAACCAATATCTTAGACTTCAGTATTAATGTCAGTTCTTTTTTTTTTTTCTATGTTGATTAAAAAAATCATTTTGTAGCACCCTTAATCTCTAAACAGTTTCATTTCTGGTTTTGGTGTTTGACTTTTATTTTATAATAAATGACTGAATTATTACTATCATTTATACACTTTGGTTTATTGGCACGTTTTAATCTTCTCAAAGCTGTAGGAAAAGCAGTTGTAGAAGAAACTAGCAAATTAGCTGAGTGCATTGGAAAAACAAGAACTTTGTTAAGAAAGATTTTATCAGAAGGAGTTGATCATTGCATGGTGAAGTTGGATAATGACCCTCAGGGGTACCTCAGCCAGCCCTTGAGTCTACTAGAGTCCGTCCTTCAGGAATGCCATAACACCTTCACTGCCTGCTTCCACTCATTCTACCCGACCCCTGCGCTACAGTGGGCCTGCCTCTGTGATCTGCTCAACTGTCTGGATCAGGTAAGTTAAGCTTATAAGGTAGTGGTTGAAAATAAAATATGTTGCTTAATATTCTGCAAGAAAATTGATTCATATTTTTTTTACCTTATCAATTACTAGTGACCATTTAGAAATCCACTTGGTATGCATAACTTTTATAGCTACAACTTTAAAAAATTGCTTCTGTAAGTGCCCACTTTTTCTTTCAGTCTGTGGGTGAGATTATTTGAGAGGGAGGGAGAAAGAATATAGTGAGTGTGGGAACAAGCACAGCTCCAAATGGCCCAGCACAGCTTTCCTGTTCTAAGAACAGGAAGAGGGAATGAGTGAAGGTCACGTGAACATCACTCATTCCCTCACAAATGCCTGGCAGAGCAATGGGGCTGACGGAGACCTGGAGTCTGATGGGTGGAGACTTTAGCTTTCATGCTGCAGAAGTCAGTGATACAGCCAGACAGAGGTGGAGCAGTAGAGAGGATTCGAACCATGATATAAACCATTGTCATCTTTAAGATTCATTTTCAATTATGTGTTCGTATACCTATATGTATGTATATATGCAGCTAAATAGAGGAGAGGAGGGCGGTTGGAGCTGGAGTCCTAGGCAGTTCTATCTACTGAATATGAATGCTGAGTATAAAATATTTGTCCTCTGGAAAAACGGGGAATGTTCTTACCTGCTGAGTGGAGCCATCTCGATCCCTACATTAATCTTACTGACATTTATAAACTATAATAAACAGATACCGAATGTATATTTTCCCAACACACATAGACTATTCGCTAAGAGAAATCATATACTTAGATATAGACAATCCAGCAGAAGTTAAGAGATTAAAACTGTACAGTCAGGGTGGGAGGGATGGTAGCCCGGCCTTTCAGAATGCTGACTCCTTACCCAGAGGATCCAGATCCAATGCTCAGTGCCCACATGGGGACTCACAGCCACCTGTACTCCAGTTCCACCATGGCACACATCCTCTTCTGGCTTTCTGAAGCTTTCAGGTTCCCAAGTGGTGCACAGTCTTACACGCAGGAAAAACACTCAGATGCACGTTTAATGAGTATAGTGTACATGGTAAGTTCCAGGCCAATCATGGCTACCTAGCAAGACCTTAACTCAAAAGTAAGGAGGAAAGGAAGATCTTAATTACCTTTTGTCCATTAAAAAAGTGGAATTCATTCTTTAAAATTTGTTACAAACAAAATTCCTAACTAGGATATTGTCATTCATACATTCTTAAAACATTTGTAAAGAAATAACATCTTTAACACTCATTCAGAAAAGGGAACTGATAACTAATGATATGCCAAAACCTAACTGATATTGTGGGAATAAATATTGGAGAAATACCACTAAGATACACACATATATTCTTATAATACTGTTGAGTTCAAAATCTTGAATAGGGTAGTGTTACCTTGAAATGCAGGATTAACATCTAAATCAATAGAATTAATTGTTCTGATATATGGTTCAATGGTAAAGTGCTTTCCTACCACTAACAGAGTTCAATTTCCAGTTCTGGAGATAAAAAAAGAGTTCATGATATTAACTAAATGAAGAGAAAATCATCCTATACTTTCAATAGCTATTCAAAATATATTCACCAGAGTTAGCAGTTAATCGGCAATAAAAACTTGTAAACAAGAATGTAGTGAAACATCTAACCTGATAAAGGATCTTAAGCACAATCTGTAACTGACATCTTACTTGGTGCTAAAATAATATTGAATACTTCCTTCGTTTGGAACGCAGTATACTGTGTTGTAGAACAAGCTATAGCTAAAATCCTCCTAAACCGTGAAGTCTTGAATGTTCCCTCAAGCTTGGGAACACATATTATGTGTTCTCGCCACTTTCATTTAATATTATAACAGAATTGATCGCTTCAAGTCTTTATTTACCGTGCTCTTCCTGATTCTTTACCACAGTGGTATCCCAGTGTACTTTGATCCATGTAAGAAGGATCGTGTATTTATTCTACCAGTGGTTCCCTAGAAGAGTATTGCCTGGCTAGGCTAGCTTTGCAACATTGGTTCAAACTGACATACTGCTGTATTTTTATGCTTCACTGATGGCACAAATATTTGAAGAGCTAAGTAGTGTATGTATGATTTTTTTTTGAATTAGGATTTCCTTGGTTGATAAGTTTTAAACAATCAGAAAAAATAGACAGTTGAGCTAAGATTTCTAAATAAACTGGTGCATGATAACATAATTCTATGACCCGAGTAAAATGGTGTAAAATGGTATTACAAAAGTGCAATTCGTATTGTTTATTTTTGTGTAAAGTAGTTTCATTGCTTACAGACTGTGTTTGATAGATTCTAATGGCAGTCCTTTAACACATTGGAAATAATGCTAGAAAGAACATGATTTAATTACTGGTTTAATTTAGTTGTGATGTATCAATGTGGTATTATCCAGTATTAAAGCCACTTAAATGACTGAGTAGTAATATGTACTTTGGTATGTATAAAGAAACTTGGTTTACACTGGTGAAGTTTTAAGGGTTACTTTTGTTCTTAAAAGGATATCCAGGAAGCAAACTTTAAGACATCTAGTAGCCGGCTCCTGGCAGCTGTTATGTCCGCTCTGTGTCACACATCTGTGAAGCTGACTTCTCTCTTCCCTATTGCATATGATGGCGAAGTGTTGCTGCGATCAATAGTTAAGCAAGTCAGCACAGAGAATGAGTCAACACTAGTTCATCGTTTTCCTCTTTTAGTGGGACATAT
Source organism: Rattus norvegicus (assembly GCF_021556685.1). Lineage (NCBI taxonomy): Eukaryota > Metazoa > Chordata > Mammalia > Rodentia > Muridae > Rattus > Rattus norvegicus. The sequence continues at coordinate 85,737,789 of NC_141548.1, read as the reverse complement.
GGAAAAGCTCAGCCAGGTATGTCTTTTGTGGAAATCTCTTACAGTAAGTAGAAACATACACAAGTTAGTACCTCATCTTCTTTATTGATAGTTATTATATTTGCAAATGATTAACAAATGGTTATCTGTTGCAGAATAAGCTATTCTCTAATTCTCATGTTTATGTGAAAAAAAAATCTTAGTTACTATTTCATTGCCATGATAAAACACCATGACGAAGGCAACTATATTGTAGAAGAAGCACTTATGTGGGGGCTTGCTTACAGCTCTAGAGGGTAACTAGTCAATGATCATCACCGCAGGAAGCATGGTGACAGGCAGGCCTGGCAGAGCTGCTTACGTCATGATCCACCATTAGTAGGTGGAGAGAAACTGGGCTTGGTGTGGGCTTTTGAAACCTTTAAGCTCACCCTCAGTGAGGCACAGCTACTCTACCAAGGTCAGACCTCCTCCAACAGTGCTTTATCTCCTAATCCTTTCCAAATGGTTCCACTGGCTGGGGACCACGCATTCAGTCATGTGAGCCTATGAGGGTCATCATTCTTAACTCAAACCACTCCAGTGAGTAGTCTTCTGAGTCGTTCTAAATGACAACTGTCCTCTAAAATGTGAGTAGACAGTAAATACATATATGGTTTATTGTTCATGGGTTTGAAAGTAAGTTACACTGCAGAGTCTTGATGTGTCAAGTTGGGGATACCCAGGGAGAGATGGGTACCAACCTCTCAGAGGAGAAAGGGAGGGAGAGTGAGAGGAGGGACTCTGTGAGGGGTGGGTAAAAAGAAGAAAGTAAGTTACAGATAGCATAAGCAGTTTTTTGTGTTCTAAATAGCGTCAGCAAAGTGGCACAGTGCGGAAGGTGCTTGCTGCCAAGCACGGCTTCAGTGTGATTCAGGCCAGAGAGCCAGCGCTTACACATTGTCCTCTGGCTGTTACATGTGTGTGCACACACCTTCACACATACACATCCACACACAACATAAATGAATGGAGAAAATACATAAATAAGTAACTTTCATGAAATGGGTTTTATAAAATATGCTAGCATGTTAAACATTATTTAGTAACTGCTCCTGCATTGTTAGAAAGCATTATAAAATAAAAAAACAATGACACGTATCTTTGTAGGATCCCAGTAGAAACTTAAAGTAATTCAAGAGCCAGAATTGGAAAACATCAGACTTATTAATTATTATTAATAAATGCCAGGGAAAGAAATACTAAGATAGTAACTTGTTTCTAGAAAATTAGAAAAAGTTAAAAAATTTTTCTTTTAAATTTCAGTGCTGGTGAGATTATGAATAAATATACTAACCTAAACCTTTAACCTTATAGATGGCTGTTTGCAATTTAAATTATTCTAAGTATCTTTTTTAACCTTTTAGCAAGTATTTATTGCACACTTATTTACTGCAGTTTTAATTAGGTTATAATTGAAATGGTAAAAAAATTTACAGACTCTGAATTGAGTGTCTACAAACTAACAGATATTTTTAGGTGAAAAATTGTCATTTCGCTATTGTTTGTTGTCAGTGTTTTCAGAGGGAATGGAAGGAATAATTGGAAAACTGAAGCTGTGTGTGTATTTGCTAAAAAGAAAGGTTAGAAACCTTAATTAGACTGTTAAGTGTTCATTGCTCAGTGAAATAGCTGACTCTGGTGTGTTAACTTGATAGGACATAATTCAGCCATTCCAAATGTTACTCTCACACCTAGTAGCAAGGCAAATTTGTAAAACTTGTAAATGTATATAAAGAGCGGTGACTACAGAAAATGTCTAGGCAAAAGGATACTTATTGGAAAAGAATACTGAGATACAATAGCACGGGTTATGAATTTATGGATATTCTGTTATTTTCTTTACGAGTTACTATTAGAGTTGTATATTTTAATACTAGTGTAGTAATTAGTAATCAAGTATGTGTTTAAAGTCTTTGAAAATATACTACTTTTTTCTATAACTTAAAATTTTTATACATTCTTAATTAAAATAGAATTACGTCATTTTCCCCATTTTCTCCTACTGGAGATTGTACATTTTAACATTTTGCTGTAGAGTATGATCAACAATGTCTATAAATACATATATTATATATTTTCAAATGTTCATGTATTATTTAAATAAATATTTCTCAAATATTTAATATGTTTGCAACCTTACCTTATATAGTCTATGAACAAAGTTATAATCAGTAATCAAACACAGGCATATACTTCCTTTTTCTCACTTATGGTCATGATTATTTTTCCAGTCTAATTTTTTAGTACTGAATGATTCTTTTTCTCCTGTATCTTAAATTACCTGGAACTTGCATTCTTCTGCTTTTGTTTCCCAAGTCTTAGAACTGTTGGCATGTGCTGTATCTCCAATGTAGAATTTTCTTACATCAAGGAAAATATCTAAAGAGTTATTAGAAATTGCCAAAAGTCATGTAGAAAGCTAGTGTTGCCTTGCATTTGACATGTTGCTGTCTGACATGTCATATTGGCAAACTGTTGTTAGAGCAGCATCTTGTATTTTTCTCTCTTGACAGCTACAAACTAGAAAGGAAACAGGCTTACTCTCTCCTAAAGGAAGCTCCACAAGTTTCCTGGTTATGATGTATCATTAGCGGTTGAGTGTTTTTCAAAGCAGACTTTCTAGGAAGGTGAAGTTTCTGGAGAATGGAAAGATGGAAAGAAAAAACTAAAATTGAGTTTTAAATAAAAATGAATTGTTTTAATTCCTAGAAATCATTAGTATAGAAATTCATGAACATATAGTAATTTATTCAGAACGTAATAGACTAACTGAAATATGAAACAAAACCATTTTAAGGCACTTTTCTGTATAGCATTAAGACTGTAGTGTAGGACGTAAGTAGTGAGTTGCACTGATGACAGCCCTGATAGACAGACTGTGATTCCTAAGTGGGCGATTCATTGCTAGATTTGATTGAGCAGAAAATGACTTGGCTTCTAGGCCCCTGTTCATTTAAACTGTACTTTGTTCATGAATATTTTTATGTATAAAGCTGAAATATAATTATTATGAAAGAACTTACCCAGGAACTAAGAATGTGGTTTTGAAAATTAAGTGATAACAAATAATGCTTCTAGGAAGTTAGAATTTCATTAAAAGTCACACTCCAAAAATATTTCAGAAAATATTTTACAGTTGAGTCTTGATGGCAGAATTACAACTGGATAGCAAGCAGACTGTGTGATTTTGTAGTCTTGTGTGGTGAGACTGAGGGACTAACTGGTTCCTGTGTCTTCTACTGAACTGAAATGTGCCTCATTCCACTCTCGGGGCTGAGGTGCAGGAGAGTGTGATGGAGGACAGAGCTTCATGTGGGAAAGCAGGCGGTTAATGATCTTTTCAGTGTTTGGGGGAAATATTTTTGGAGTGTGAGTTTTAATGAAATTCTAATTTCTTAGAATTTAAAATTCAAATTTCACAGATGGAATTTTCTACTGATAGAAATTGGGATTTTTGTTTTGTTTTTCAGAAATTTAATATAATAGTTGTAAAAGGAGTAGCTGTGGGGCTGGGGATTTAGCTCAGTGGCAGAGCGCTTACCGAGGAAGCTCAGGGCCCTGGGTTCAGTCCCCAGCTCCGAAAAAAAGAACCAAAAAAAAAGGAGTAGCTGTGTAGGAATTGCATAATGTACAAACCATTTTTATAGAGACAAATTTTACTGAAGTCTTGTAGAAAAATAATTTTAAATAGGATGATGAGTTATCAATCACGTAGACACATTTTTAAACTGTCATATAGTTAAAATAAGAAAGTATGTGAAAACATCACAAAGTTAATAAAACACATATCTTGTAAATTATTAGTCAAAAAGAAATAATTCAGGTCTAGTTTTTTAGGGTATCATGTGGAAAGAATTATACACAGAGAACTCCTGTGGGAGAATGTAAGGCAAACCTTTGCCTTTCTCTTCTCCCGTATCCTGCCTATAGAGTGAAGAGAACATCTCGGGGATGACGAGCTTCCGTGAAGTGCTGGAGAAGATGCTGGTCATTGTTGTGCTTCCGGTGAGAAATAGCCTTCGGAGGGAGAGTGAGCTGTTTTCCTCACATCTGGTCTCCAACACCTGCGGACTCCTGGCCAGTATTGTCAGTGAGCTGACTGCATCGGCCCTAGGGTCTGAGGTAAGGAGCTATACTTCAAAACTGGACAATAAACAGGCACCCGATTCTGTAGAATCGTAAGCTGCTCTCTTTAAGATACTGGTCACTCTAGGCTGAGAGATCTCATAAAGAGGTCAGGCCAAAACCCCTACACCTCCATGTGGGAAAGTTAGGAAGCTAAGCTATGGCTTTTTTTTTTTCCTCAGCACTCTTACATACACACACACACACACACACACACACACACACACACACACACACACACACACACACAAACACACACACACACACACACACACACACACACAGAATCAGGTATTTTCTTTCATTCAGGAGATTGATTTATTCCTTTGAAGATTCTCCTCTGGTCTCCCCACACCATCTACCCCTTCATCCTTTCTTTGACTTGGTCAGCTTAGTGAAGCCCCTCTTTCCCTTTAAAGCCTCATCATACTGTCCCTGATATGATACACCTTCTTTCTAATGTCCCTACCTCAGTGCCTGACCAAGGCCTGTGTAAAAGGCCTAGGCATTAATGAAGCTTATTTCTGATGGTCATTTCCTGTCAGTTTCTGTCCCAAAGCAACCTTGCCCTCTTTTTCCTGTATCACTCACTATACATGCCTGTACTCCCAGCACTCAAGAAGCAGAAGCAAGACCAGGCTAGTCTCAGTTAGTTAAAGACTCTTCTTCAACATGATAAAGAGCAGTCAGCAGACGCACTTACCTTCCCATGTCATTTGTTTATTCACACACTTTAGATTCTTAGACATTAATTTCCAATTAGGGCAGGAATATGTGTTTAGAACGGATCTTTGGCTCTTTCTGCTGCCAGTCTCGCTCCTGATTTAAGGAGAAGGTCTTGTTTCATGTGAATAAGGTAGAGTCATAGAACAAAGCACCTGCTGTCCTTTGGCTTCTGTGTGTACTCTTGCATAAAATAATAAAAAAAAAATCAGTTTTTTGCTTTTCTATTCTTTTATGATTTACTCCTTTTATTTTTGCGTTTTAAAATTCACTCTCAATCTCTTGTTCTGTGTGTCTGTGTGTGTGTGTGTGTTTGTGTGTGTGCATGTGTATGCTCATGCACATGCACATGTATGTGTGTGAACATATAGGTATGCCCCGCAATGTGTGGATATATGTAGAAGCCAGAGATTGATGTTAGGTATCTTTATTGGTCCTTCTCAACCATATTTATTGAGACATGATCTCACACTGAATGTGAAACTCATCTATTAGTAAGACTGGTCAGAGAGCTTCCGGTTACATCTGCTTGTGTACCACCTACTGTTGGGATTATTAATGTGCTGCCTTTACCACAGGTCTCCATGATCACAGAGCAAATACTATTACCCATTCCAATCCCATCTTTAGCTGCTTCCTCATTAATCGATCCAGGTTGTCACTGTATCTAAAGTACATGTCGTCTTCTAGACGAAGTTCTTATCCGCCTCATTACACAACTCTGTGAACTTGCACTAGTTGTCTCATTAATCAGTGATAAATAATGTTTGAGGTCAGGTGGGGAGTAGTAAGCAAGGTGTTTAAAGAACAGGAAGCTCAGTAGCTTTGCTCTGCATACAGTTACTTGTACAGATTCATGTAAAAGCTGAGCGGGAGCTCTGTGTTACCTGTACCCTAGTGTATGTACTTGCGATCAGGTCTTTCTTAATTGATCATTGTATTAAATCCCCTGGGTAGAAATCACACATCTTGTTCTGGAGCCATTGTAACAAAATTTAAGTATCAAATATTATATGTTTGAAATGTTTTGTGAAGTATTGTTATTTTCCTCTTTCCACTGCTTTTCTTAACTATGTTTTATAACTTACCTGGATGTTTTAGCTGATTTTGATGGTTCTCTTTTGTTTGTTTTGTTTTGTTTTTTTTTCCCAAAAAGGATTGTGAGTTGATTTTGAAAATCTTACCTTATTCTGAAATGCATCATTCAAATAGATGTTTAATATCTAAGATGTCTCCACTAAATATTTTGTTTCAGTTGTTTCCAATAATACTCAGGTTGACAACTGTTAATGGAATTGTATGTGTTGTTTACAGGTTGATGGACTTAATTCTCTTCACTCTGTAAAAGCCAGTGCTAACCGATTCACAAAAACAAGTCAGGGAAGGAGCTGGAACACTGGAAATGGTTCCCCTGATGCAATCTGTTTTGCAGTAGACAAACCTGGGATTGTCGTTGTGGGCTTCTCTGTCTATGGAGGAGGAGGTATACATGAGTACGAGTTGGAGGTGCTGGTTGATGATGTAAGTGTCACTCTGGAAGCGTTTTTCTTGCTGCGTAGTTACCAGAGTTTACCATCATCATAGTGCGATGACTTCAAACCTTCAGAAATTTAACAGATACAAACATTAAATTGGAATCAAAAGATAATGGTTTTTTTAAGCATTTTACTTCACTTCTGTCTTATTTTATTTATTTTAGTTATTTATTTATTACAGAAAAGGAGAGGACTCAAATGGAATTATAAACTAGAAAGTACATAGCTAAGCCTTTTATTACAAATCTTGTGTAATTTTTTATTTTTGCTTTTGTCATTTTTCATGATACTAGAACTGTGTTTAGGTGAATATTAATTCTTCTAACAAAGGCTACACAGTTTTATCAAAGTACTAATGAAAATTCTTACTAAAGATCGTGTTTATTGATTGGTATAACTGTATTTTTCTCTAATATTAAATTATTTCAAGTGCTTAAATTTTTACAGAGTGTCTTTAATATGAGACAGAAAACAACAAATAAATTTCTTGTAATAGCATCTATTTGACTGGCTCTTTTGAGCACTAATTTTAATTAACATCTACTTCATTAGGCTTAGCCTCCAGTCTTTCAAATACTCCCAGTGTTCAGATGCTTTCAACTGTTCAGTTACTTCCAAACTGAAGCTGGTGCTAGCCAGTTTATGTTTTAATCTCTTCAGAAACAAGATAAAAGGGAACAACTTAGAGAATTCAAATTTTTCTTCAGTTTGTATAAAAAAAGGCTAATGACTAATTTCATTTTTTGGTACATTTATTTGTGTATGCGAGTGTGTGTGCATACATGCATCCACATGCTGAGTTGCATATGTGAGATCAGCGAGCAGTGGTGGGAGCCAGTTTTCCCTACCTTGTGGAGGATCTCAGAGATCAACCTTAGGCTGTCTGGCTTGTTTACCTGCTGAGCTTTCTTCACTGCCCATAACCAATTTCTTATACAAGTCAATAAACTACCAGAAGACATGCAAGAGTTATAATCAGAATTGTTCCTACCATAAAGGTAACCATCTTGTACATGTTGTTTTTATATCTCTCTTAGAGTGAGCATTCAGGAGATTCAACTCATTCTCACAGATGGACATCCCTAGAGTTAGTTAAAGGAACTTATACAACCGACGATTCACCCAGTGACATAGCTGAAATCAGACTTGACAAAGTTGTTCCTTTAAAGGTAATTTCAACCGCATTTCTTTAAACTCAGAGGTAGTGTTACACGGTTAAAGATAATGAAGAATAGAGCTGGAAAGGGTGCACGGTGCTTCCGCGTACTGCTCTTGCCGATGACCTAAGACTGGATCCTAGTACCCATGTCGAGTGGTTTACAAGCACAGGTTACGTCAGGTCCAGGGTACCCAGGGCCCTCTTCTGACCTCTTCAGGCTCCTGCACTCACAGGCATATACTCCCACATAGATATCCATGTATACTAATTAAAAATAAAAATACCTTTTTTTCTTTTTTGCACTTCAGCATTGACTATGGCTTCTCCTCAGTTTAATCTGCTTTAACTACTCTTTGAACCACTCAGGCATTGGGGATGCTCACAGTGCAATCCATACGTATGTGTAGGCAAAACACTTACACACATAACATAAATAATATAAATAAAAGAATATTAAGATTTATCCTTTATATTTATTTTCTAAATACAAGCATTTGCCAAGGTAGATGCAATATATTAAAGTAAATATTAATGTTAAGGTAAAATAAAGTGGATCTGATGCAGGTGAGGAAATACCATTTTGGAATAGAAGTTAAAGTGTAAAGTAGACTCATCAGGGACTTCATTAAAAATAACTTTAAGGGTTAGGGGTGCGTCCTGGTCAGGAGCACATAATAATCTCGTCGAGGACTGTCCCCAGCCCCCAACATGGAGGCTTCTTCCCACCAGTAACTGTAGCTCCAGGGCCTCTGTGTTATCATCTGGCCTCCACACATTGACCAACATCATGGTGAGGGACCTGGGTGGGAGCAGTTTGGTTGGTTTATGTTTCCACAGCCATCACTGAGGGAAGTCAGGGCAGAAACTTGAACAGGGCAGGAACCTGGAGGCAGGAGCATATGTGGAGGCCATGGAAGAGCACTGCATATTGGCCTGCCCTTCGTGGCCTGTCAGCATGCTTTCTGTAGAATCCAGGACCACCAGCCTGGGGATGGCAACACCCACAATACACTTGGGTCTCTCACATCAGTCACTAAGAAAATACCCTACAGGCTTGCCTGCAGCCTGATCTTATGGATGTATTTCCTCAATTAAGGTTCCCACCTCTCAGATGACTACAGTTTGTGTGTTGACATAAATGAAATATGAAATATTCAGAATAAATGAAAAAAATACAAACACCTTCTGGACCACAAAGCAGGAGTATGTACAGCTCTGTTTCCTGCACACCATATTCTGGACAGTTATACACGGATTTTCTTTCTATGTTTGTATACATATTGTATCTCTGATTAAATTTCTACCAAAATAAATGTGTACTAGATTTCACAATTACGTTTTTACATACTTAAATTATTTTAAGAATTTAAACTGACAGAACAATATTAGCTTATATTAGTATTTTTATGACTAACATTTCATGCATGTAATGAAGCACAGGCACACTGTAGTTGTTGATGGCCAACTACTGGGCTCACCGCTTTCTAGCTGTTACTTTGGGCAAGTTGTTTAGCAACTGGGTCTCATCAAATTCTTCATTTATCAAGTAATATACTTAACCTACTGAGGACGCTTGAGTTAATTCAGTTAGATCATATAAAGTATCTGGAACAGATTCTGATATCGAAAGGTATTCAATAAGTATTAGCTATTAATTCATTAAAAACTCATTTAATGACATGATCTATAGACCACAATATTTTAGTATATTTAGTAGTTTACTGCTAGAGTTCTTTCTGTATTTTCCTTATATTGTGAACAGATATGACATGCTTTATATTTTCCTCATGAAGGAAAACGTTAAGTATGCTGTGCGTCTGAGGAACTACGGAAGCCGCACAGCCAATGGCGATGGAGGAATGACCACCGTCCAGTGCCCTGATGGAGTGACTTTTACCTTCAGCACGTGCAGCTTGAGCAGTAATGGCACCAACCAAACCAGAGGCCAAATTCCCCAGATACTGTACTATAGGTAGGCATACTTACAGTTAGAAACGATGTGCTAAAGTGGTGGGTAACATTTACTGTGATATAAATGCTGCCAAGTTGGTAAAGTAAATTACACAGTTTATCTTCCTACTTAGTCCACTTCCTGCGAGGAATCCTCATTTTAACATATAAATTCAGTATGAATTATAAAGGTGAATGCTTTTAAATTTTCATTCTTTCAATATCACTAAAGGTTTTTTTTTTTTGCACTGCTATATATGTTGCTGATGTTACATTTTAATTCCTTGATTATATTTTAAAATACAAGTAGAACTTACTCATTTTTTAAATAAGTATTTAAAGTAAGTAACCCAGCCCTGACTGTCCAGGTACTGGTATTGCCTTGGTTCTTTTATCCAATTGAAGAATAGTTTTACATGTAAAGCTATTTTCACCTGCTCAGGTATAGCCTCTAGACCGTATAATGGTGGGAGTTTTCTTAGCGTAGTTTAGTGAACTGTGTGGAAGGTTTAGTGATAGAAAACAAAATTGTAATCTTAGAGGGAAAATAATCCTATAGATACATTTTTCATTGTGTCTGATTTTTCATATAATAATTTATCTATAATCTTCATGTTATTAACCACTTTTTCCCTCAACCTAACTTTGCATCAAGCCACCAATGTTGTATGTAAAGAGCCACTTATGTTTGCCTTGGCTAAGTCACATATTGGGAATTTTGCTGTCCTTATTCATAGAAGAGGGGTCCAAGGTATTGAGGGGTTAAACATTGTTCCCAGATCTCACTTGTAATGACTTATGATAGAGGGGCTTATACATAGGATGTTGGATTCCAGGTAACAAAACACCCTTCAATCACCATACCATATATCCTCCTTAAGGATGTTTTCTGTGCTTGGCTGATAGATGTAGGTTTCATGGGACCCGTAGTAGTCACCCAGTTGTAGCCAAACACCTTATTGTTCTAGATGTCTCTTTCTCTTGCATCTAATATGGCAATTTCTGACAAACGTATTTGTAAAGTGCTCTACATAGGACTTCTCCTATCATTCCTGTGATTGGACTGCGGATTGCCAATCCCTTTAACTTTAAAATACTCATCGCTTCCTATCTCAGTGTTTCTTCTTTCTCTCCTGCCCTTTACAGTCAGCTCTCCACAGTGCAATCAGCGTTCTCTGATAGGAAGGAAGGCATACCTCCACCCCTCCTCAGTTTTCTCTTGACTGTGATGACGTAGGAGTTCGCTACAGTGCCCTCAGCCTCCGTGTGGTCTGACCCATGGCTGACCCATGTGTGTCTGCATCCTCTCCCTGTCCAGATACCCTTCTCTCACATTTTCCACAGACCCATTTTTAAACACAATTCAGGTCTTTGTTAACTATTAGTTTGACAAATAGCAACATAATCTAACATAGACTCTCACACCCTTACTTCACAGTCCGCTTTGTATTTTATTCACAGCCTTTATCACTTCCTAAACTAACATAATCCCACGTAGACTGTCCTAACTGGAATTGTTTTCACTTTTAGTTACTGAGATTTCTGATGAGAATATGATGCCTCAGGTTCCCAGTGTAAACTTATTCATACTTATTCATGTCCCAGGAGTGAATTTGATGGAGATTTACAGTCCCAGCTTGTAAGTAAAGCCAACGAGGAAGATAAAAACTGTAGCAGAGCACTCTCTGTGGTAAGCACTGTTGTCCGGGCTGCCAAGGACCTGTTGCACAGAGCTCTTGCTGTGGATGGTAAGACTGTCCTTTCCTTTCGGTGTAGTCATAGTTAGAACCTGCAGGGCTTTTCTGTGAATAGTGACCGAAGGGGACTTACCTTTTAGAATCCTAAGTGTTCGGTTCCTTATCCACTTATCCATCTATACAGGTATTGATACTGGATCATTTATACCTTTCATACTCTCGGGACATTTTTTTTTATAGTGAACAAAAAAAATACTGAATTCTTTTAGTTTGAACAATAAGAGAAATATCCCATCTGATTAAATATTTTTGTTTATTTTCTTTTTTTTTAAGATTTATTTTATTTATTCCATGTATGTAAGTACACTGTTGCTGTCTTCAGACACACCTGAAGGGGACATCGGATCCCATTATGGATGGTTGTGAGCCACCATGTGGTTGCTGGGATTTGAACTCAGGACCTCTGGAAGAGTAGTCAGTGCTCTTAACCGCTGATCCATCTCTCCAGCCCATTTATTTTCTTGTTAGTAGTTTTTTTTTTTGTTTGTTTGAAATTTTTTTTCTTTCTGTACTTCCTGTTTCCATTAACTATTTACCCAAATGTCTGGTGAATGACCAGATGAATAACCCTGTCCATCTCCTCAGATGTACTTGTCTAACTCAGATCCTAAAACATTCCTTCTCTTCACAGTCCAGTAGTATCTTCTTTCTCTGTTCTTCCAGTGCTAGTTTAAGCTGCCTTAGTGCAACCTCACATGCATTTCTCTTGAATGGAAATGACCAAATAATCCGATTGCTCCCTCCCTCCTGTTACCCAGCTGTGCATCCTCTGTACTCTAAGAAGAATTACTAGTATAAAATATTCAGTGCTATCCTTCCACCTCAAATGTTGCTCCATCACAGAGGTTTAGGCTAGGCTAAAAAAGTATTTTGTTAATATGTCTCATTTATTCTTATGCAGTAGGTTTAGAAACCCGTATTTGAAAGAATAATTGCCCTATGATATAAGTATCTAGGCTCAGCCAATCTTTTAAGCATCATAATCATGGGTAAATCACTAAAATGGCTATCAGCAAAGCGCTTTATAGGAAAATAAAAGTCACAATAGCTTAGTAACAACAAATGCTTTTTGGAATGTTTATATGTACAGATATTGTTCTAAGATTTTTATATTATGTGTAGATTCATTTAATCCTAATAGCATTCAGCAAAGAAATATTGTTATTCTAAATAATTTGCTCTGTGTCACTCATGTAGCCGGTTTAAAACCATTGCCCTAGGTTCTACTCCTTTCTCTAGCATTTTACAGGTATATATGTTAAGAATTTACTCTAAGATATGCAAACACTGTGTAACTTGACTTTTCCTTTTAAAAAGTGGGAAGTGTCTATTGTAAGGATTGAGATAACAGTAAATTCCTTAGAATGAATTGAGCCTGTCCTTCCTAAAGCTGTAGTTGATGTCAAGCACAACTTTGTGAGGAGAACAGGGAGAGGTTAGCATAGCATGTGACAATATCACAAACTACCCTCTAACGCCAGTCTTGATGCTTTTTTTAGCTGATGACATTCCAGAACTGCTTAGCTCCTCCAGTCTGTTCTCCATGCTGCTTCCCCTTATTATAGCCTACATAGGACCAGTAGCCGCTGCTATTCCCAAGGTGTGTAATCCAATTCTGTAACTTTGAATCTCTTACCGTTGGTCCATTTCACAGGCCTTTCATCTTCCCTTTAAGATGTGCTCATCACCGAGGCATGAGGGTTAGAGGTAACAGAGAGAGCACCTTACGTGCTAGGCGTTGTTAGCTCAGTCTCCTTGTTCCCAGCATTGCCTAGTGTACATGTTGGCCTCATACTTGAAGAATTTGAGAATAGGAAATCTATTTTATAGACATGGCATAAAGGTTAAGTTACCTGATTTTTTTTTTTTAAAAAAATTCTGAATTTGATGCCAACTCTGCAACTTTAATAAAATTATCAATAAAAAGAATATTTTACAGTAGTGAGGTAAGACATGAAGAATGTCATAAACTGTAGAGTTTTTGGCATAATTAAATAGAGTAAAGCTATTATAGATCACAGAAAAATGAGGGTTTTAAAATGTAGACTAATATAATAAATTTCTTTGCCCACTAAAAACACACTTTTGTTTAAAAATACTTTATAGAAACTATATGAAAACTGGTACTTATAAGAGTTACCATCGATTAGTATGATTCCTAAGTAAGATGAGCTTCATACTTATTTAAGCATGTTTACTTTTCTATCTGCTAGGTTGCTGTGGAAGTCTTTGGCCTTGTCCAGCAGCTGCTTCCCTCAGTTGCCGTTCTGAACCAGAAGTATGCACCCCCTGCATTCAATCCCAATCAGTCAACGGATAGCACCACAGGCAACCAGCCCGAGCAAGGCCTCTCGGCGTGCACCACTTCCAATCACTATGCCGTCATCGAGAGTGAGCACCCGTACAAGCCTGCCTGTGTGATGCACTACAAGGTGGGCGCCATCCTTAGCAAGACTCAAACTCAAAGCTGGATCTGAGAGTTTCTAATGCTCTCAGAAGGAGTGTTTGTTTATGTTTAGAAGTGTTACTTCTTCTGTGGTAGTTAAGAATGTCCATAGAGATAATGTGGCACTGTTGGGCTAAAGAAGACCTGAAGACAGATTCTTTCATAATACAGTATCTCCAGAGTATAGTTTCCGCTCCCTCTACTCTTAGTTCTTCCTTACCTCTCCTCCCCTTTGGATCCGCTCCCTTTCTGCCTCTCGTTAGAAAAGAGCAGGCTTCTAAGAGAGAACAACCAAACATGTCAAAACAAAATATAATTACATACCACAAAACCATCACATCAAAAGGCAACCCAACAGAAGGAAAAGGGCCCCATGGGAAGGCACAGGAATCAGAGACCCAGTCATTTACACAGTCTGCAAGACTACTAAACGGAAAGCCGCAGCACCACTCAGAGTACTAAAGGAAAAGCCGCAGCGCCACTCAGAGGACCTGTGGCTCCGTGCTTGCTCTTCAGCCTCCGTGGGGTCATGTGAGCTTTGCTTAGTTGATTCACAGGGCTTTGTTGTCCTGGGCTCCTCCATCCTCACCGGCTCTCACAGTCCCCTCTTCTCTGTGACTCCCTGAGCCCCGACAGATGGGATCCAGTTAGAGCTGTATTTTCCTATCTCCCTACCTCCCACTCCCAGTGTCGGGCTGCAGTCTCTGTGTGTTCTCATCTGCAGCAGGAAGAAGTTTTCCGAGAGTGGCTGACTATGTCACTGATGCATGAGTACAGTAGAATTTCATTAGGTGTCATTTTATTGTTACTTTTTTTTTAAACCCAATAGTATTTGGTTTTACCCTATCTCTGGGCTATCTAATCTAGGAAGACAGACCCTTCTACCTTACAGATTTCATGCACTGGTAGGTTTTTGAGAGTTGCTTGAAAATATCTTTCTAACATTATTGTAGTATATAATGCTAAACTCCGTGCTGTATATTGTAATACAGCAAATATAAATTTTAAAAATTGTAAATAGTATTTTTATATGTGTTCCTGTGGACATGTGTGTTCACGGATAAAGAGGCCAGAAGACAACTTTGTGTTATTCCTTAAGCACTATCGACATTGGTTTTAAACAGGGTCTCTCACTGACCTAGAACTTGGTAAGTAGACTAGCTTGGCTGGCCAAGAATCTCTGGGGACCTTCTTGTCTTCACCTCCCCCAGCCCTGGGGTTAAAGATTGTACCATCATGCCCAGCTTCTGTTTCTGTATTTTTGCACAGGTCTTGGAGACTACGCTGGAGGCTTTAAGCTCTTTACAGACTCTCATCTCCCTAGCCTCTAAGCCTTTAAAACCCACATTGCTGTACTGCAGTCAGCCTCCTCATATTAGTGTGAAAACAAAAAGTGAAGTGTTTAAAACTCCAAGTTATCATAGCAAGTCCTTTTAGTAAATAAATGAAAATGAAGCATGTTTTTTCTATTTAATTATGTTTTACACTTATAATCTATTCAATCTGTTGTAGAAATAGATGCATAACAATAGACAAGGCAGTAGCTTTAAGTCTCAAGCTCTTACTAAACCCATTTTTTGTTTTCTATGTATCCCTTCCCTTTTATATTATTGTAAAACAATGATATGGCATGTTCTTTTGCATATTTCTACTATAACAACCATTAAAATAATCATAGTGTTATAACACTTAAACTGAGTAACTCCTTAATATCATCAAATCTCACACACACACATACACACACTTGTATGAGTGTGTTTGAATTCAAATGACATAAGATGAATACTTTGGGATTGTTTATTTCTTCAGTCCCTTTTTGTGTTAAATCCCTTTAAGCATGCTCCTCCCGTCCATTGTCTTGTGGTTTTCTGAACTTTGATTGTTGGGCCCTTTGTTCCTGCTCTTCGCCTCACCTTGCTGGGCCTTTAGATTCTCCTTGAACTTTCTTTGTATCGTTGTACCCATGACTGAGCTAATACTTAAATTTGTTTCCTGCTTCAGCTCTGGAATCAGTCACTTGAAAGAGGAAAAGGTTCTGGTTCTTATGCAAAAAACATTTTAGTACATGTTTTAAGGTAAAATAGAATTATTGTGTTTTAAAGTAAGTTGTCTATCTTGTCTCTGTAATTTTGTACTAAATTGTGTGTGTGCTTGAATTATTTAGTGAATTGGTTTTACATTGGATTCTGTATTCTAATTATTAGATAGCTATGAATTCCAAAATTAAATGATAAGACAATTTGCTGTTTCCTTCATTTTATTTCTCTATTATTCCTTCATTTTTTGTAGGAATTTTCATATTTTTAATAATGGTATACATACATACAAGCATCTCCTCTTGTCTACTGGCAGGTGACGTTCCCAGAGTGTGTCAGGTGGATGACAATCGAGTTTGACCCTCAGTGTGGCACCGCGCAGTCGGAGGACGTCCTCCGCTTGCTCACCCCTGTCAGAACCATTCAGAACGCAGGGTATGGAGCAAAAGTGACATCTGCTCATGAAAACCTCAACTCGTGGATAGAGTTAAAGAAATACTCAGGGTCCTCTGGGTGGCCTACTATGGTTTTAGTGTTGCCAGGTGAGTTTTCTCTTCTCTGTTTATGGGCTAAATTGGTGACAAGGGATTGTTGTGAAGATTTTGTGGGGGTGGGAGTACTAACAGTGTTAATACTGAGTCTTATGTATAGTTGGGACCAGGCTACCCAAAAAGTATGCAAGTGAGCTTGATTTTTTTTTATTTTCTAAGTAAATGCTCTATTTTTTAGAAATAGGATCAAGTCCTTCCTTTTAAGATGTGAGTGTGGGTGAGGTGGGGTGAGGGTGGATGTATGTGAATGCTTATTTCCCAGTTAACAACAACTACTTTTTCAAACAGTTAAAACTATAGAAGGAAGCGCTGTCACCTTTCATATAAACTAGCCTTGATGAATTTAGAGGTTTTTCTTTAACTTTAACCTACTTTTGTTGGATTGGTTAATTTGTTAAGAGATCCTAAAAAGCTAAAAGTGGGGTAGAGGATTACTTAATTCAAAGAAGGGAGCACTAACCCAGGTACTCAGTAATGGAGCATTTTAAAAACTGCCCACATTCACTTAAAGGTAGGATTAAGGGAATGGATTTCATTATAATGGAATTTAGCAACAATTCATTAGAGCTGGTTCTGTGATAGGGTTGCTTCTAACAGCTTGCTTAAGGAAGTAGAGGTCTCTTCCTCAGAATGTCTTCTTTTCATTTTAATAACTGATTTGAGGAATTCTTTATATAATAAAATAATGAAATAGTATCAAGTTTTTTTAAACTTTGACCTCAATAACAGAGACAGGAACTTGCTCCCACATACACATTTTGGTTTTTTGTTTTTTGTTTTTTTTTAAGGAAATGAAGCCCTTTTCTCACTGGAAACTGCCTCAGATTATGTGAAAGATGACAAAGCCTCCTTCTATGGATTCAAGTGTTTCGCAATCGGATATGAATTCAGCCCTGGGCCTGATGAGGTAAGGACACTTGATTCCCCGACTGTGGAGGACACTTGCTCTTGTGAAGTTTCTGTTGATTTAAAACACCTTGTAAGCTAGAGGGCCATAGTTTAAATTCTGTCTTTAGTGTAATTACGTGTGCTAACTTTTGCCACTCTTTACACATGGGGAGAATTGAACTCCTGCAGCGCGGTCCCATTTTAGCCAAGGTGTATTTTGAAGCATAGGTGCATGCCCCATGCTAACGTAGTTTTACCTGTAGTAAATCACAGAACCTAGCATCGCAAAGTGGTTTAGCTTATTCTGGGTTTTCTTAAGTGTTTTAAGTCAAAACTAAAATAAAGCCAAGGTCATAATTGTCCTAAATAATGATTGGAAAATGATTCCATCCATTACAGTGAAGGTGTAAACACACACTTTTAACAACTTGGGCATGGTATTAAATCTCCTTCTGTCTAAGCTCCAGCTAATGCATCTTTCTTTCTAGTTTCAACTGCAGAGCTTAACTTCAAACTGCATGTTTTCATATCTTACATTCAGACATATTTGAACAGTGACTTTTATGCCACTCTACAGGGAGTCATTCAGCTGGAAAAAGAACTAGCCAATCTCGGTGGGGTTTGTGCCGCAGCCCTGATGAAGAAGGACCTAGCACTGCCTATTGGTGAGTGTGGCTGGTCCAAGTTTTACTGTGCTTACACAGGTAACCAGGCAGCCGGGGTGTGAGGACGGCAGTACTTTCCATTGCCAAACCAGTCCCATCACTTGGAGTCCAGTTAGGTAGCTAATGGAGTCTGCCACTGATACAGGACGTGCAACTATGTGGCCTAAGAAAAAAGTTACATAAAACCCTGTTACATAAAAGGTTACATTCATAATTGGTGACAGCATCGTATCTGTATGCAAGTTCACCTCAGGTTCTTCTGTGTATATATTGATATACACACATGCATTATATAGGAAACTATTGGCAACAGATTTCCTTAGGGGAAATGTGGTGATTGAAATATATTTATTCCACATTTTCTTTGAGTCAGTTTGACTGTTTCCTTTGAGCCATATTACTGTTTCATAACTGTCAAAGAAAAATCAATAAATAAAACATGTTCTATATTACACAATATAAGAGAAAATGACTAAAGGACATAGGTAAGTAATGAATACCTTAGGATTGTATAAATCATTGTTTACCCAAAATATATTTATTCATTAATCAAAATAACCATTTTATTTATAAAAAAGAAAATATATTAAGTATTTAAAACTTCATACATAAATGCATTCATATAGTTACTTTCTCAGGCTTATACAACCTTTTTACATTGAAACATGAAGCTGTTAAAATTTACACTTTAGAACTATGTCACTGACCTGCACACACGCACGCGCGCACACGACACCAATGACACACAAAAATGGTTTCGTAGTGTGGTAGCTGCATCTATGATGTGTGTGTGTTCGGCAGCATTCACAGTTGGATTGGACCCTTGCTTCATGTGTACCGCAGTGGGGACCTGCCTGACTCTTCACACTGCTTGCTGACACGTGATTACTAGCAATGCAGTTATAGCTAATATTATACAAAACCCGAACATTTTAAAATCTAAACAACTGGACTTTATATAGATTTGTAAATGTTTTCCAATCTATATAGCAAGAATCCAAAACTAAATGATGAATACAAGGGATTGGTAAGGTCATTAGTTATATTTCACCGTAACTTTTGAATTTGTGTGTCAGGTAACGAGCTGGAGGAGGACCTTGAGATTCTGGAAGAGGCAGCGTTGCAGGTACTGCACTCTGACTTCCGTTCGTTAGTTTAAGATAGTGGTTTCCTAGGACCTTCCTTATCCTTCCCTTCAGTGTAAGACTCAGCAGCTAGTGCTTCCTTCCTTTTATTGGTTGTAGAGTCTCATGACGTCTAAGGGTCCTCTTAGCGAGAGAGCCATATGAACACTATTGCCACGTGCTGGGGACAGTCATTGCTAGGAAGGAAGGGTAAGGTACAAGAATGCTGTTCAGAAATACGGACGTTCCATTTATGTCTGGAAAGTCATTTAGCAAAGAACGATAAAAGGCATTTGGCAATAGACATAGGTTCCGTATATGAAACTTTAATTTCGTAACATCACAGAACCATTTGGGTCTAGGGACTAGAAGCAATCAGTGTGCTGTTCATATTACATGCTAACATTTTTGTCTGCATCAATGCAAGTTGAACATTCTTCACTGTAATGGAAATGCTTCTACATTCCAACTGAAGTCTTGTTTTGGATCTCGTTTCAGTCTGTTTTGTTACTTTGTGTTGCCGAGACCATTCTAGTCTGCTAGGGTACATCCTCTAACTTTGTGTAGTAGCTAGCAGTCCTCACAGCATGAGTGGAGGAGCCTAGTAAGCAATGTTCTCAAACTACAATGCCCGCCTTCCCTAGGCTTGAGATTTGATGCAGTGATTGAGCATCTGTGTGGACGCTACACTGAGCCAATGAGTGCTGCATTCGTGCCGTGTAGTGAAGTAACATGAAGGTAAAAGATAGACTGAAATCACTCACTCGAAGCCGTTGTATCTAGACTATAGCATCTCGTGAACTTGTAAGATTCCACAAATAGTATCATTTTTATTAAGGGAACAAAATATACTCTTTTTTTTATCAGCAATATCTGAAAATGATCATTTGCTATCCCAACATATAAAGGTTGTATTCTTAATAAAAGATTCATTTTTCTATAGCTACTTCTTTGCAGTTTTACCATGCCCCAGGGCATATTGAGTCCACAGTAGGGTAGCACCGACTCAGACAGGGCCTGCATCCTGTGCTAACTCTATATAGTTAGTAGTGTACTTATTTACACTATTCTCTGTAAGGTTTATAGTTTATTATCCTTTTAATATTATTTTTCAATTTCAAAATTATGCCTGCAAATTAGTATTATTTTTATGCATTTTATAGAAATTGCATGATCTATCTACGAGCCTGGCTAGTTGATAAATAAAAGCTGGTATCTAATTCCTATGATTCTAAGAGTTAGTATTTTATATTTATACCCTGAAATTAATTGATCAAAAGGAGTAAAATAAAAAATGACTTCTGTTAATTTATCAAGCTTTATTTGCATAGTCTATCTTCTTCAGTTGTCACACAACCCTGTAAATCAGAGATTCTTGTCTCCATTACCGAACGTTGAAGCAAACCACTTAGGGATCGAACCTGATGTCTTGCTGTCAAAATCCCTTACTCTGACCACTTTGCTGTAGCCATAAGGAGCAATTATTTTCTCTGTAATTTAAAACACACTTAGATTAAAAAAAAAAAAACTCCCAAGTGTGTGTATGTGTATAGATGTGTGTTTAATATTAAGTGGTTATACTTTAGGAAACAAAAAAGTGATTTAACAAACACTTAATAAATGGTATAGATCATCACTTACATTTAAAACAGCTTCCAGAAGTTCATATATTATCATTTCATAAGATGATGCTATATAAAATAATACTTAGAGTAGATACTATTTAAAGAAAAAAATAGACTAGGGACACAGTTGTTGTTATATAACATATATAAACAATGTTGTGTCTCAGACATTGTCCTTTAATGTAAACTTAATAGTTACCATTTAAGAGATGTTTATTTGAACAGCAGCTGATATGGTAATTTGTTAATTCAAGAATGTGTGACTTATCTAGAACCATGGTTTTTACTCAAGCCTGTTTCAGCAAAAGTTACTCTTAGATAAAGAAAGGAAGGAAGGAAGGAAGGAAGGAAGGAAAGAAGGACAGACAGAGCGAGCCCTGGAAAATGTAACTTTTTTTATTAAAATTTTTTGAAACATTTTATTAAAAATTTTCTGAAGTTTTAGCATTTCTATCAGATCTTCCAAAAACAAAATATTTTAATTATCAGATGGGTGATAACTAAAATTTCAGTTTTATCTTCCTGTTTTCCTTAATTGTCATAAGACTTAGATTCACGAAGTATATGTTCAGCCCAAGTCAGCTTCCATTCACCTGTTGTCCAAGACCTTGGTACCAAGGTCACTTCCCAAGGCAGCAAACACTGTTCACCCATTGTCTTAGTGGAGCATCTGTTAATCTGCACTGAGCTCCCAGCAGGTCTTGTGTGCTCGGCACCTACCCAAGAGCTCTGGATTCACACATCAAAGACAAATACACACACACACACACACACACACACACACACACACACACACACACACACACATGGGGGGGTAGGGGGCGCAATATTTTTTAATATGCCTTACTAGTTCAATGGCTGGGCACTTCCTGAATTTCCCTATGGCTAGCACACACTCCCCTCCCATATTCCTGAGTTAACATTGTCTAAATCTATATTCTACCTTTGCTGCCCTGTTTCCTTCTGGGCAGCCCTCCCATGGGGCCACTTTCCTGTTCCACCTATGTTCCAGCTGTTTCACCCCCCCATCTCCTTCACTGAATGGTCTGTCCTATGCCCCTCTCATGGAGTAGTTCCCTTTTCTTCTCCCCTGCATTTCATGCCTGGAATCCTAAGAGTCCCACTTTTTTCACCCTGCCTAGCCATTGGCCATTGGCTCTTTATTGATTAATCAAAAGCCAAATGAGGACAGGGACCCTAAGTGTCTAGACATGCAGATTCCCCTGTGATTTGGGAGCCAAATTAAGATATAGCATTAGAACCAATCCTCAACATCTCACCCTTTCTGTCCAATAAAAATACTCTTCTCTCAGACATAAATTGAGCATGACCGTAACAATTATGTAAATTACAAAGTATGATATACAGTTAAGATCCAGTCCATCATATTTCTTAGTTGGATAAAATAGTCTACCATTTATCCTAACTTAAAGAGTAATTCTATACTTATGTTCTGATTTTAACTTGTATTGCCATCTGAAAGCTATCCTTTTAAATCAGCATTATCTTCCTCAATATTAAACAACTTAAATTCTATTATAAGACTAGCCATTAAACTAGCAAGGCATGATAAAAATAATGCGGTATGTGTGTCTTTTATTTGTGAATCCAGAGAACTCTGGCCGGTGGCTAGAAAGAGCCGGTTAACTATTCACCTCTACAGTTGTCAGTAATGGGGACTGAAAGTGAGAGGCAGCCACCACTCCTTCAGGAACTGTGGCCCTGCCTAACATGCAAGGAACACAGTCAGCGTAGATATGTCATGCCAGCTACCATGAGATTTTGCAGTTACAGAAAATAGGCAGCTTTTACTTTTCTCCTGTATTGTCTTCCTCTAATTTGTACCTCATGGACCAAAGATAGTAAGGCTGGGGCTTAGGAGGAAATAGTGTTCT
The DNA here is from genome assembly GCF_021556685.1 of Rattus norvegicus. NCBI lineage: Eukaryota > Metazoa > Chordata > Mammalia > Rodentia > Muridae > Rattus > Rattus norvegicus. Next base: position 85,715,289 of record NC_141548.1, on the reverse strand, counting down.
CAATAAGGGGTACCAAAAATGTGTGCATGTCGAACAATTCATAGAGAGGTTTCTTTTTAACATATTGGCCATGTATAGTGGCATACATATACCTTCTGGAATCAAAAGGCTAAGACATAAGAATCCCACATTCAAGCCATGACTGTATAATTCAGAACTCTGTAATGACGCCTTTTTTATTAATAAACCATGAACAAGTAAGATACAAAGACTCTCTCTTTTCCCAATAGGTGTGCAAAACTCACTCTGGCATTCTTGGCAAGGGTTTGGCTCTTTCTCACTCACCCACCATCCTAGAGGCACTTGAAGGAAACTTGCCACTTCAGATCCAAAGCAATGAGCAGTCCTTTCTGGATGACTTCATTGCTTGTGTTCCAGGATCAAGTGGGGGAAGGCTTGCAAGGTACTTTTAATGTTACAATTAATTTCTTTTAAGGCTTCATCTCTGAGGAGAAATTAAAGGAGAAGATGGACATTTTGGTGTTAAAATGCTCCCTTTTAAAATCCAGATTATGTGTTTTGAACCAGAAGTAAAGGAGATAATATTTTTAAATCTGACTCTTATTAATTAATTATCTTTTTCCATTGGCTGTATTAGAATGAAAAGAAAAATATGCTAATTTGAGTTAACTTACTAATAAAAAATAAAAGTCTAGCCCCTTTTTCATTTTAATTTTTAAGTTTCAGAGGTTGCACTTTACTATTTAAAGCTAAAATATTGACCAATAATCAGTAGCTGAACTTTTAAAGTGGCCTCCCATTTATGCTTATACATACTTACATATAATGCACGACACAATCACTTATGATGTATCTCACAAGACAAGTTGGTGTAATTATGAAGTGGATTCAGGACTGGGTAGCTCCAACGGTAGGAAATGGACAAGGTTTGCAAGTAAGAGCAGATATTAAGGAAGGCAGTAAGAAGTCATGTAAACAAAGGGTGTACATAGGACACCTCGCTGCTCCCAAACGCGTGAGCGATGTTCTGTCCTTGCTTTCATAAGGAAGCTGCCATTTTCCATCTGTTAGTAGGAATCTAGTCACCCACAGTAAGAATTCAAATTAGTTGTAATTTAATGTCATTTTGTGATATCTTATAAATAACAATTTCAGTATTTTCTAACTTTAAAATTGTTTCATAGTATATGTAAACATCAGAAAGTTCATGCATTTTTGTGTATGTCTAGAGGATTTCCATTAGTTACTTCCCAGGGAAACGCAACTACCACTGAATCAGAAATGAAGATACTGCCTTTTGTTCAATGCAAGTTTAGTTTATTTGGTTTAATTTCATGTTCTCTTGTTTTTAATTCTTTTAGATGGCTTCAGCCCGATTCCTATGCTGATCCTCAGAAAACATCATTGATCCTGAATAAGGATGATATCCGCTGTGGCTGGCCCACCACCATAACTGTTCAAACAAAAGACCAATATGGCGATGTGGTTCATGTTCCCAACATGAAGGTAATTCTGTGAGTTAGAAATGGCTACACATTGACTGCTGTAGCTGATAGGAGGTGAGAATGCCAAGTCTTCACGGTCAGCCCACTCTTTTCTCCTGGGCTTTGTGTAATGGAGGACACTGAAGAGCTGCTGATGATTTATTTTACATTAATTAATTCCCTAGTTTCTAGGCTGTAAGTAAGGTGCTACAGTGGATTCAAAGAAGATAGTTTACATTTTCTACGCTAAGCACACATTAAAATTTTTCCTCATGACCCAAACAGGGAAGCAAAAAGATGGACTAGAGTATACCCTGTAGCACTTACAGCGTGGCAGGTAGCACACATGCACACTCATTGTGTTATCCTACGCATGGTCTCGTCACTGCTGTTTTTTCTGTTTTTTTTTTTTTTTATTAACTTGAGTATTTCTTATATACATTTCGAGTGTTATTCCCTTTCCCCGTTTCCAGGCAAACATCCCCCTTTCCCCTCCCCTTCCTTATGGGTGTTCCCCTCCCAACCCTCCCCCCATTGCCGCCCTCCCCCCAACAATCTAGTTCACTGGGGGTTCAGTCTTAGCAGGACCAAGGGCTTCCCCTTCCACTGGTGCTCTTACTAGGATATTCATTGCTACCTATGAGGTCAGAGTCCAGGGTCAGTCCATGTATAGTCTTTAGGTAGTGGCTTAGTCCCTGGAAGCTCTGGTTGCTTGACATTGTTGTACATATGGGGTCTCAAGCCCCTTCAGGCTCTTCTAGTTCTTTCTCTGATTCCTTCAACGTGGGTCCTATTCTCAGTTCAGTGGTTTGCTGCTGGCATTCGCCTCTGTATTTGCTGTATTCTGGCTGTGTCTCTCAGGAGCGGTCTACATCCGGCTCCTGTCGGTCTGCACTTCTTTGCTTCATCCATCTTGTCTAATTGGGTGGCTGTACTTGTATGTGCTACATGTGGGGCAGGCTCTGAATGGGTGTTCCTTCTGTGTCTGTTTTAATCTTTGCCTCTCTCTTCCCTGCCAAGGGTATTCTTGTTCCCCTTTTAGAGAAGGAGTGAAGCATTCACATTTTGATCATCTGTCTTGAGTTTCGTTTGTTCTAGGCATCTAGGGTAATTCAAGCATTTGGGCTAATAGCCACTTATCAATGAGTGCATACCATGTATGTCTTTCTATGATTGGGTTAGCTCACTCAGGATGATGTTTTCCAGTTCCAACCATTTGCCTACGAATTTCATAAAGTCGTTGTTTTTGACAGCTGAGTAATATTCCGTTGTGTAGATGTACCACATTTTCTGTATCCATTCCTCTGTTGAAGGGCATTCGGGTTCTTTCCAGCTTCTGGCTATTATAAATAAGGCTCGTCACTGCTGTTTGACACAGAGTGTTCTCAACCTTCCACCATTTCAGACTGCTACGAGGAAGCAAATGCTTTCAAAATTTAAGAAATTTGATGATAAACATACGTCTATATATACTATATATATATGCATATACTATATATGTATGTATAGACTATACATATGTATATAATATATACAATTGTATATCTGATTGATATATGTAAATATATTATGCTAATATCTATGCCATCAGACTACACTCCCATTCTTTCCAAAATGTTCCTGGCAAGTTGTTAGCAATAGTTAATATTTTCAGTATTTTTTTTTTAAGATTTATTTATTTTATGTATGTGAGTACACTGTCGCTGTCTTCAGACACCAGAAGAGGGCATTGGATCCCCATTACAGATGCTTGTGAGCCACCATGTGGTTGCTGGGAATTGAACTCAGGACCTCTAGAAGAGCAGTCAGTGCTCTTAACCGCTGAGCCATCTCTCCAGCCCCTATTTTTAATATCTTAATATGCCTTTGAAAAATCAATTTTCTACCATTGTAGAAACTAAGTTGCAAAGTTTAGATTGTTAAAATCAATAACTCAAATTATTAAATGTACTATAGTGTGTGGTAAATGTGTACCTTTTCACTGAAGGGAACAAACAGATTTCTGGTATGTTTTAAACAATTCTAAAGACTTCTATTACTTAGTATTTTTTTCTTTGTAGACCATTTCAAAAAGAATTCAAATAAATTTTTACAAATAAGCTGTTATTATAAGAAGTATTTGCATTTCAATTATCTGATAAAATAATGTTACTTCCTAAAAGAATTCGGTGCAGATTATTTCTGTTTTCTCTCCTGTTATGATACTAATGAAAGATTTAATTTTTATGCTTTGACATGTGTGATTCTTTGTTACGAATAGCGACACATCTGTTTCCCACTCTTAGTGTATAAGAGAGATCAGGCCATCCTGACTCTGGAAATGACCCAGGTGAACCGGTGTTAGCAACAGGTGTCTCACTGACTGATTTGTAGTTGTGAATTATTTCATGTTGAGGATAACTCTGCATTTGGTTTTTATGTTATTGTGGATAGGTGGAAGTGAAAGCTGTACCTGTTTCTCAGAAAAAAACCTCTTTGCAACAAGAGCAAGTTAAGAAATCCCAAAGAGTTCCTGGCAGTCCCGCAGCAGCAGCAGCTGCATCTTGCACCACCGACATGACTTTCGGTGGGTTGGCGTCACCAAAGCTGGATGTCTCCTATGAACCCATGATAGTCAAGGAGGCACGCTATATCGCCATAACAATGATGAAGGTAATTGTTTTTACTTATCAGATATTTTTTCTTTCACGGTTGATTGAACTTTTCAGTTCAGTTCAGTTATAGGCATAATATTACAGGTCCAGAGAGTTACTCTCAGGTTTTAAACTGGCAACATACTTTTAAATGCTCTTTCTTTACTCCAGAGACTTGGAAACAGTTTGTGGCAGGTGCTGAGGGGCTGACATGACTTAAAACTGAAGTGCTTGTCTGCCCGGACACAGCTCTTCAAGACTCAAGGGTTTTCTTGGGTTCCTCCAATTTTTAACGCCTCCCAAATATTAGGCGATCTCTTTAGATTTTTTACTTAGCCTGTCTTTTTAGTTTATAATTCCTTTTAGCTGGACTTAAAAAAAAAATCCAGCGTTTTACTTATCTTAAGAGGTGGAGTTACTACCCATTGTCATCGTGCTGTTTAGGTGTTTTGGTACGTTTAGAAAGCAGTCCATATTCTAGTAGCTGAACGGTATAGTCTTACTGATCGTTTATAAACACTGTAGTACAATAATACACTTAGGAAGACAGCTGCGTAAGAAGCATGGCTCCCTTAAACCTCACAGGAAGTCTGCTGACTTCCTCTAAGGAGATACACCGAGAACGTGGACTAGAGGGTTATTGCTCAGAAACATATTGAATGTTGCATCAGCCCAACTTTGATGCTAATGAAGAGTGAAATGAAAAGAACAGAAGCAAGAAGTAAAAGATGAACAAAGTTCATAATTGGAGCTAGAAACATCAGAGAAATAGGGTGTAGCAAAACAGGAAGAGCTCTGCTGTAGGCCGTAGATGCTGTCTGAGAGCATTCTTAGCTCTTTGATTAGCAGAAACTAGGGTTTTCTTGATATTTTAAGCTGTTAGTCACAAGATGTTAAGTTCCACAAAGAGGTGGGCAAGGCATGACTATTCAGAGTACCTTCTTTGAGGGATCTTTAATTCAAACATGCTTTTCTTTTTCTATATTTTCTTCAGAAACTGTTACCTGTTTCCACTCCTGGATTCCAGGCGCATGCTAAAGCTCTAGGATTAGAACGGTCACAGAGTGCTATTCCCAGGCTGTCTCTGAAATGCTCAGTCATGCTCTGGGCAGACGTTCTTTACTAACCAGTCACAGATACTGTGAACTCACTCAGCAGTGAGCCATGTATTATTATAGGGCGGAAAAATAGCATGTGGTCTTCTGGTTGAAATTGGTGCAGTGAAAACATAGTAGTCAGAGTCTGCACACCGGGATTCCCAGCTGTGAACTACTGCAGAGACTTGGCAAAGCTAGCCTTAAGTTCATCTCCACTACAACACTGCTGATGAGTGAAAGCAGCTTGATAGTTTCTGAATCACTGTACTGGTAAAGGAAGAGAGGGGGCACGGGAGGACAAAGGGGGCTCAGTAAGCATTGTGTGTGCTTTGCTTCATAAGTACTGGGGTAGCTGGAAGGGCATTTGGTATAAAATGTGTCAGGGTCGGTGTGCTAAGTGTACTGTATGTACTGCCCATTTCATTTTTACATTTTGCCTTATCTTTCGTTCAGACCTCTTTGCTTATTTTTGCAAAACTGACACACAACACATGCCAAGAAACATTTTACAGCCATAATCCGTACCCAGACCCATTCCACACCTCTCTTAGAGGATATCTTATAATTCTCTCTCTCTCTCTCTCTCTCTCTCTCTCTCTCTCTCTCTCTCTCTCTCTCTCTCTCTCTGTGTGTGTGTGTGTATGTGTGTGTGTATTGTGCTATATACTTTTAACAAATATAAAATGAGCCATAAATAATACTTTTATGTATTCTGTGTTCTAAAGCTTAGTACAGTGGCATTATTTTTGCTTGTACATGAAAAGTTTCTCTAAAATATACCCCTAGCCATGTAACCTCTGGGTTGGAGGAGAAGCGCGTCTAACTCTTTGTTAAGCATTTCCGGAGTCTCCCCTCCGCCAGGCGCCTCCACATCTGCACTGGGATTTACTCAGCTTCCAGTTGCAGCTGTGCTGTGGAGTTTTGTCCTTTCAGCGTGTACTTCCCTGTTTGCCCTCTCTGTTACATCACTTCTCCAGTACAGTGGCTTCTGCAGTTACTCTTTAGTGCGCTGGCTTTCCTCAGTTCTGCTGTGTTTCTCTGTGTATGGATGATTTGGCCTGTATATATTGTATATGTACATCCCATGTAAGTTACAGCATTTAAAAATCCTTCCACGTGAAGACCGTTCTCTACAGTATCTTTACATTGGAGATATTTAAAATTTTAATGAACCTGAAAGATTTCTACTTTTATATCTTTTAAAGCTAAAATATCATTGCTATCAAAAAAAAATAGCTGGCAAGCAATTTAAGGAAAGAAGGTTTGTTCTGGCTACAGCAATCCTCCATGGTGAGGGATGGCAAATTGGATCCTCATTCAAAATGCAGAGACCTAGATAATACAGCTTGTACTACTTTTTCCTTCCTTTTTTTCTTAAGGTCAATATGTAGAACTGTTTTTCCTTTCTCAGTTAAAACTTAGAGAATTCTCCACAGATAGCAGTTACATATTTGTCTCTTTAGTGATTCTAGGCCCTGTCAAGTTGATGATATTAAGAACTGCGTCACAGAATCTAAAACAGTTGACTTTTGTATTTTGTTTGGATGTCTAGCACTGTCAAGTTCATTGCCATTTCTATTTCCCTCTTGGATGGATAGAGTAGTCTCCACTCATTTATTGGGTGGATGGGGCAGTCTCCGTTCATTTATTGGATGTTTAAGTATTGCACTAAAGGGAGTGTCCGTTGCAAGGGTGCCAATGTTCCTTGTCTCTTCCTTCAAGGTATATGAAAACTACTCATTTGAAGAACTGCGTTTTGCCTCACCAACTCCTAAAAGGTAAGAACTGTATTTTCAAAATGTTGCTGAAACTAAAATTTAATCATCCAGACTGAAACAATTTTTAAAAATCCCTTCCTTACTTTCATTTTTTTAAAATATTTTTACCAGTTCTTTGAGTCCATCAGTGCCACTGCCCTGTTTGTTCCTGGAAGTCATCTGCTACCTCCAGCCCATCCCACCCCTTCTTCATGAAGACCCTTGAGCCTTGACATGAGGGATCTAACAAAACAGCCCATTTTATGTTGATGGCTCTATAGCCTCTGGTTCTCTGATTACCACTTGGGAGTCTTGTTAATTGCCATCTACTGTAAGAAGCTTCTTGGATAAGAGTTGAGATCTATGGGTATATAATAATTAGTAGTCATTTCACACCATAGTGATATTTCGTTATATCCCCTATGGCTTATGGCCTATTTAGCCACAGGTTCTTGGCTCCATTAATCTTACCAGATCTAGATTTCATCTTGTAGAGCAGGACTTAGATCCAACCAGTATGGGTCGTTCCCATGATGTCTATGTTGCTATGGCACCAGTGGGCATTTCTTGTCAGGCCAATCATGTTGTAGCTCTCGAAGGCTCACAGCTGGATGGGACTGATGATCATTCCTCCCAGTACTGTAAGGTGAGTGGGTAGGGAGGAAGCTTCCAGCTCAGTTACTGTCTTGATTTCTCTTTGTTTTATAACTTAAGTACATGATGCCTTCAAAATAGGGTATTACTGTTAACTTTTGGAGGGTTCCAATAGCAAAGACAATTGCTTATAACATATATGGACCTATGATGTCCCACTGGCCAGGAGCTCAAAAGAGAGAGGGGTTAGGAAACTCGTGAGGGCCCATGGATTCACGTGAGGGAGTCACTCAAGAGAGGAGACATAGAATACACTAATATAAAGCAGACTATAAAGGGAACAATGGGACAGAAAGAGTTAAATGGGTTGCAGGGTGGCGGGCAGGCAGAAGATGCAATTCAGGAATGATAACAAACACTAACCACCTTTTGAAAAAGTCATGTGACAACCTACTCGTGTGTGTGTGTGTGTGTGTGTGTGTGTGTGTGTGTATGTGTGTGTGTGTGTGTGTGTGTGTGTCCATACATGTGTACATATATAAAAGAGTTAAATGGAGTCATCTTGTAGCACAGATACTCCAACTAGACAGTACATGCTAACTAGGTAGATACTGGTACCAGTGATGGGTTCTAACTTTGTTTTCTAAAATGGTCTTTTACTACAGTATTTTGAAATATCTAATTAAGATTTTCCACATACTAAAATATGTAGATTGTCCAGCATGATTTACTTTTAGTCATCTATATAACAATGCTAATATACAACATAAAGATGCTAGAATAAGATTATCTTGTACCAGACTGTATACCTTGTGTTGGCTAGTGTTGATTAGTGTAATTTCTGCCTTTTTTAATTCTATTAAAATGATTATTGTTCTGTTTGTTAGACAGGATCCAATTATGTAGCCCAGCTTGACCTTGAGCATAGTTTTCTGTAGTGATAGGATTTCAGTGGGTGCCATCCCAGCCAGCTGCTCCACAGTCTGCCTTACTCTCCTCCTAGTGAGCTGTGGAGAGAGTTCTGTGTGCTGCACTTGTTAATTTTGATGTCTCACAGTTTTCAACTTCTGTTTAATTCTGTTGACTTTAGATCTAAGTTGGATTTCTTTCGTTTTTATATTTTTGGTTTGTAGGGGTAGTTTGAATTCTGTTTATTGATTTTAGTTTTGGGGGGGTTGTGTTCCCTGTTCTGTTTTGGTTTGTTTTAAAAATATGGTTTTTTTTAGCTTGAGATGGCCCTGAATTTGTGATATTCCTGCTATAACCTTCCATGGGCTTGGATGGTAGACATGTGTCAGCATCTCTGGGAGGAAAAGTTCTTTTAAAAATAGATACTTGAGAGCCCCCAAGGGTCCAGGTTACTTGACTGTGTTGGTCAACTTGTGGACTCCCTATCAGGGCCCTCAGTCCTTCCCCCATCTCCTTCATAAGAGTCCCAAAGCCTTGTCCAGTGTGTGGCTGGGTCTCTGCATCTGTCTCCATCAGCAGCTGGTGGAGCCTCTCAGAGGACAGCCGTGCTAGGCTCCTGTCTGCAAGGATGACAGGTACCATTAACAGTGTCAGGGCTTGGTAATTGTCCCTGGGGTGGATCTCACGTTGGGCTAGATGTTGGTTGGCCATTCCCTGATTCTGCTCTTTGTCCCTGCATTTCTTGTAGACAGGATAAATTTTGGATCGAAAGGTTTGTGTGTGGTTTGATGTCGTTATCCCTCTAGGCGGAGTCCTGCTTAGCTAGAGGAGGAGGCCTCTCCAGGTTCCATATCTCCACTGCTATGATTCTCAGCTAACGTCAAATGCCATTGACTCCTCAGAGCCTTCAAAGAGCACACACCGGCTGGACCTAGGCTCCCTGAACAGAAACCGCAGAAGTATAGATCGGTCTTCATGTGGGTCCCCTAATTACTGGTGTAGGGGCTGTCTCTAAATTTGCCTGTCTGGAATATGTTCCCCTAATTGAGTTGCTTTGTTTGGCCTTAATGGGAGAGGATGTGCCTAGCCCTGCAGGGACTTGATGTGCCAGGGTGGTGGGATACCCAGTGGGTATCTCCTCTCAGAGGAAAACGGGAGGGGATGAAGGGAGAATAAAAGGGGGAACAGAAGCAGGGGATAGAGATAAGGATATGAAGTGAAATAATTAATTAATTAAAATACAGAAATAAAAAATAGGTTAGTTCAGCAGTTACCTCTATAGACTTGGGAAGAGATCCAAAGCAAATCTAAAGGAGCACAATTGCCCATGGGCTGCACCATGCTGTATTTCAGATGACCTTATTAAAATTGATTAGGTTTGACTGAGAATTAGAAATTGATTTAGGTTACTCTATTAGTTAGGGTTTTACTGCTGTGAACAGGCACCATGACCAAGGCAAGTCTTATAAAGGACAACATTTTATTGGGGCTGACTTACAGGTTCAGAGTTTCAGTCCATTATTAACAAGGTAGGAACATGGCAGCATCCAGGCAGGCATGGTGCAGGAGGAACCATAGAGGTCTACATCTTCATCTGAAGGCTGCTAGCAGATTACTGGCTTCCAGGCAGCTAGGATGAGGGTCCCACAGTGACATACCTACTCCAACAGTACCACACCCAGTCCAACAGGGACACACCTTCTAATAGTGCCACTTCCTGAGCCAAGCATATTCGAACCATAACAGTTACTTTACACTATTTTTATTTATTTTCAAGGTAAGATTACAGTATACAATCTACAGTGTTTTCTGTCAAATTTGTAAAGTCCTATCCTTGGAAATAGACATGTAGTATTTTGTTTCTGGCTTTATTATAGCTCCAAGCTTTGCCCAAGTAAAAAACAGTGAGTTTAATAAAATAAATGTGGACATTATATATTTATAGCAAACTGACTAAGAACAAAATCAAACTGAGTGTAATAGCACACAGCTATAATCCTACACTTAAGAAACTAAGGCAAGAGTATTAGGAGGACCTAGCCGTACTGTGCTCTGTACAAGTTTTCTGTTATCATTGACTTCATAACAAGTCTCTACATAGCCTGAGGTAGATAGTAATACCCCGTGTCAAATAAGAAAGATGAAAAACGAAAAATGGAGAGATTAAGAGAAGAGAAATTAAGGGAGAACGGGAGAGAGTGAAGAAAATTATGTACATTATGTGTTTGAACCTAACAGAAATGGTGACTGACATTTCTAAACAGATTCGTGTATTCACTGAGCATTGAGCTCTCACCGTTGACCATTTGCTATGTGGGAGATTCTATAACAGGCCACAGGAACACTTACAAACAAGATAAACATGGCCCCAGTTCTTCTGGTATTTCATTACTATACAGAACAAGCTATTAAAGGTGACCAAAGTAATAATAAGAAAAATTATATGATATAGTCAGTATTGGGATTGTGACAGCTTGTCAAAATGTTACAGTATGGGAGAGGCAGCCCTAGGGTTAGCATTTAGATGTTTAAATAGTTGAGTTCACTCTAACTGCGGAAGACCTGGGGCAGGTTGAGCTTGATGTCTTAGGAGAGCAGACAGAGAAACGATGGGGGTACTGAGAAGAGGGCATCACTCATCATTGGTGATGCGTCCAAGAGCCACACGGTTGTGTTTTACGTGTTCTGGCAGGCAGGCTGTGCTTAATGTGTAGCTTGGATTTTCTTTTAAGCCAACTCATTTCATGAGTTTTAAACAAAAACCTTAAAGTTATTAGAAGATCGTTGTGGTAGCTCTTCTGAGGTAAATTAACGGAAAGCAAGAAAAGCAGCAGAGAAATGTTAGAAATGGGTAGGCAATACAGACTGGGGTAGAGTGCTGAAGTAGACTCAGTAGAGCCTGTCGCCTGAGGGTGGTCAGCCCGGAAACTGTAACTACAGGAACAACAAAACAGACTTGGCAGGGCATGTGTGCATGCATGCCCGTGTGTGTGTGTGTGTGTGTGTGTGTGTGTGTGTGTGTGTGTGTGTGTTGCATATGCATACATATTTATATATGCACGCATACATGATCATAATAACAAAAGAAAATGACTATCATTTTGAGAGTGGGGAGTGTTGGTTTGAAGGGAAGAAAGGGAAAAAGAAAGTAAGATAATTCTATTTAAATTAAAAACATATTTTAAAAAATGACAACAGATTTTTTTGGCTTTAGCAACTCTGTAGAACAGATTCCTGCCAACTTTGATTCACAGACCAAATTTTTTCTGCTGCTTGTTCTTATAAAAGTTACTAGAACACAACTTTACTCATTGTGTTTAGCTACTTTTACACAGAAATGATCAAAGTAAGCAGTTATGACAGACTTTTAGCTTCAGAAACTAAAATTGTTAGATAAAGTATTGACCGACTCCTAGTATAATTTTTATGGGGATCAAGAAGTCCTAGAAGTGAGCGAGTATTTATGTTCTTTTGTGATGTATTGCTCTGTAAGGTGCGTGCTGGTTAGGAGATAGGAGCTTTTGTTAGATATGTTAAGACTGAAATTCCAAATTACTTCTCAGATACTTCATATTTAAGCAGAGATATGCCCGTGCAGCTGCACACAGTGTAAAGTCAAGGGAAAGTGCATGTGGGAGCCGTCTCTGTAGAAATGGTACTCACAGTAATGATGGCAATAGTTGGCCAGTTACAAAGATGATTCAGAAAACGAAGATGGGCATCAAACCCTGGGTATTCCATGAATTAAAGAGCACCAGGAGAAGAGAAGCCAGCAGAGCCCTGGAGAAAGATGACTAGTGAGGAAGAGGAAAGCCAAGAGGTCAGAAACAAGTAGACAGTGTTTCAGGAAAGTGAAGGCTGCCAACTATTGGTGCTGCTAAGAGACAGCCAAGGAGGGAGAATTAAGATGGGAAATGGTAGTGTTTTCTAGCAATATAAGGGCCTAGTAGAGTAGGAGAAATGAGTGATGTATGACAGAAATTGCGTCAGTTGAGGGGACCCAATCCACAAGGAAAGCCCTGGTTTTAGATAACAACCACCTTGTTCCTGCCATTGTAACAGGAGGGAAAATGAGGCAAAACTTGCCTCACAATCTGATTTCCTCATGGAGATTATAACCATTGTTTTCTATTTCCACAGAAGGGAAAAGTGAAATCAGTCAGCCGAGTGTGTGAAGGAGAAGTAATGGGGCTATAAGGGAAAGAATGAGTTGGGGAACATGCTAGGACAGCTACAGGTTCCCTGGCAGTGTGATGACACACACACACATATTCACAGAAGTAGTAAATGATGTTAACTGCATAATCAAATGTAAATTTTTTGCTGTCCACCTTTTATTCAGGCCCAGTGAAAACATGCTCATTCGTGTCAATAATGATGGAACTTACTGTGCAAATTGGACGCCAGGGGCTATTGGGCTCTACACTGTTCATGTGACCATTGATGGCATTGAAATAGGTAAATATAGTTTTAAATAAGAAGTTGCTGCAGAGAACTAGAATTAAAATCATCGTTGTGTTGCATACCCTTGTGACATACATAGAAATAGGTTTGATAACTACTTTGTGGCCTCATTTCCTCCTTCATAATGAGTATTTTATGACTACATTGCAAACATCATATTTTTCGAGGATGATGTATGGTATGTAATTACTCATTGGGACTCTCATAACCCCTCTCCTTTTCTAGTGTGTCAATGAAGTGTGATACCCTCTTTATCCCTGTGTTGTCCTGTGTATGCCACCCACCCCTCCCACCCCACCCACCGCAACCCCCATCGATCCTCCTCACCTGGTAGGAGGAGATGCCATACAGTTCACAGGTGACCTGGTTTAGATCAGTGACTGGCATAGAGTGCCTACTTAGCAGATATTATTACTTAAAGTGTTTTATTTCTCACTAGTTTTGATTTCCTATGATGTGTTAATGCTTCATTGTATAATTTCCATGTAAAAGGATAACAGTAGATTAAAAATGTCACATATAGATGTCATGAAAGGGTAACTATAATAGTAACATAACATGAGAATACCCTTTATGAAGAAGCTGTACTGTAAACACATTCTCATTGGAGATAAAAGGGTAATTTACATTTTGGCATGTAGACTTTATAACTAATCAGATGTGTACATTATAATGTCTTTGCTAGAGTCTCTTATTTTACCACATTGCTAAGTCATCCAGGTCAGCACACATTTACGTGGTTCTTAGCAAAACTTGGTTCTAGAAAAGAATTTTATCAAGCATTAAAATTGTATGTGTTGCTGGATTAAACAGGCAAACTTAAAATAATTTCAAAGTGATTTCAGTAGACTGGAAATACAGACTTGTGCAGGGATGTCAAAGCCCCGTGATACACACACAGCTGCTTGCCCTTTCACTTCCCTCAGCGTCATTCATATACAAGGGGTGGAGCAGTCTAGATGCCCATGGATGGACAATGAAAACGTGTGTGCTTACAGTAGGATTTTACTCAGTTATAAAGAACCAGGTTGTTCATTTGGCAGGAAAATGATGGGTCTGGAAAGTATTGCACTAAGTGAGGTCATCCAGATTGTAAAAGCAGAAGCTATTGCCTGGTTCCCTCACATGCCGCCTTCATATTAACGTTAGGATGAATGAGAGTAGGAATAGGCTGCGACCTAGATAGGAGACTGTGAGGACAGCAAGTGGCAGAGAAAGGCAGGGGAAATGAGAGGGCCTATGACACAAGTGTAGAAGGTACTCAGAGAGAGCTCTTCTCCTTAGGTACGTGCAGTCTGGAGTCTGGAATTCAGACTGTGACAGCAGAGACACTGGTTCATAGCCTTTGCCGCAGTCTCCTTTATTCTCAAAAGGGAGAGCAAAGTGAGGAGTGGGCAGGGAAACCCAAGAACAGTCTTGTTAGGGCTCTCAGCTTAGGGTTTATGTGGGACTCTCACAGTGGGAGTGGCTGTGTCTCTGACTCCTTTGCCTGCTCTTGGGACTCTGCCTTCTATTGGGTTGCCTTGTCCAACCTCGATACGAGGGCTTTTGCTTTGTCTCATTCTCTCGTTTGTCCTGTTCAGTTCTGTTTTAGAGGCCCTTTTTGCAGAGGAAATGGGAAATGGATATGGGGGAGAGAGGAGGTAGGGGAAGCTAAGAGAGATGGAGAGAGGGGAAACTGGTTGTGATATATCATATGAAAGAAAATCTATTTTCAATGTATAAAAAAGGAAAAAAAATACCATAATGAATTTTAATCTTTGCTTGAAAAATGTAAATTTAAATTTAGAAGAGTCTTCAATCTCACACACCAATGGCATGCGGATACTGTCTCTAGTGAAACTGAGATGGGCACACATTAATGTAGAACCATCCCCTTTGCTTTCCTACTCACCTCCACTATTTTTTCCTAACTCAGCCTTTTTCCAAGCTGTCTTTAATCTGGGACCTTTCTTGGCCACAGACAAGGGCAGATAATAATAGTGCCTAATGTTACTGAGTATTCAATACATGTACATTGTTGGGTAAACATTTTATGTCATTTAATCCTTACACTGTGAGTAGATAGTATTGTCTTTCCTGTCTCACACATGAACACACTGCTGCACGTAAGAGCCTAAGAGGCCCAGCATGAGCACTGTGTCTCCCATCGGCTGTGTGATCACATGACCATCCACGCCTCACGCTGTCATCCGTGCCCTGCTGTCAGTCACTGTGTCAAGGCTTCCATGGTGGGTGGTGAATGGTCTTCTCACCTGTTGCTGCTGACTAGCACGTGTCAGAAAGCCAGGATTCATTATGATTATGATTATGATTTGAATTTGTTCGTGATCATTCTATATGCTCTTACATAATGGGAGCCTCCCCTCCTCTTCACTTTACACACTTCGGGAAAGGCTAGGAAGTGCTCTTTGGCAATCTCCGGACCTCATTTAAAGTTTTTTCCCATTTTTTCCATTTGGTATCAACCGACTTTTTTAAAAAAGCAGAATTCAGATAAATATCAATTAAGGGCACCGAATACACTGCCAGAGCACCCAGTCTCCTTTCTGGGCTCCTACATGTTGGCTTACAGTACCCGAAATTCCAGTCCTAGAGGACATAATGCCCTGTTCTAGCCTCTGCAGGCATCAGACATGAATGGAGTGACTAGACAGACATGGTGGGAAAACACACAATATATATATATGGGCTAGATTTCACAGTCCTCATCTTTGTAGTCAAATATTAATAGCACTACTTCTCTTACAGATGCTGGCCTTGAAGTAAAAGTGAAAGACCCACCAAAAGGGATGATTCCACCAGGAACTCAGCTCGTCAAGCCAAAGGCTGACCCTCAACCAAATAAGGTGAGTGTAGGACAAATCAAAAGTGGAATTGGTCAGATATTTAAATTTTTCATTCATGCCTCAAAGTAGCTTCAAATATCTAATGTTTTATTTGATTTATTGCAGTATTTTAATTTCCACTACCCTTAAATCAGTCTGAAGAGCAGTTCTTAAGAATTATTCCTCTCAAATTGTAAATTTTGCTTTTTTTGTGTCTTTATTTTTTTTATTGTTTATGAGTGTATTCTATGCATTCTGATATTAAAAGTTTACTATTAACAGAAAGTCTACTGAAATTACATGTGAGTATTCAAGGTTAAAACATTCTGTATCATTAAAAGAAGCACTAATTTCCTTATATCTAAAAACCAGCTAAAGGAATTTAAGTAAACTGTTAAGAACTATGACAACGTAATTTTTATTTTGTCCTTCTAAAAAGTTGCCATTTGTATTTTTGTTGTATATTTTTAATAATTGAAGTGGGAAATCATAAATATTTAATACACTGATGTCAAATATTCTTCAGTACTTGGAAGTACACTTTTATTGCTGTTTTAAGGAAACTTAGCTATGACTGTGAGGAAACATTGAGATTGTACTTCTTTTAACTCTCTTGGTTTTCTCATTTTCTGAGTAACATTTACAGAGTCTGTGTGTTCTCTGTCACTGTCACATCTGTTCCTTTCTCAGATTCGAAAATTTGTGGCCAAGGACAGTGCTGGTCTCCGCATCCGGAGCCACCCTTCCCTTCAGAGTGAACAGATTGGAATAGTGAAAGTTAATGGAACTATCACTTTTATTGATGAGGTAATTAATAAATATGGGTAATTTATTTTGGACAGAAAATTTTTGTAATGTTTGCACAATAACAAGGAAACTTTTAATGTTATTGGGTTCTAAACAGTTTAGGAAATTTTTTATCTAATTTTTTAAATTCCTTGAGTTTTTTCTTACAAAGTATTTTAATCATATTCATTCCCTCTGGCAGCTCCTTCCACCTACATCTCCCGGTCCCAACCTACCCACTTTGTACCATTTTTTTGCTTTATTATTATTATTATTATTATTATTATTATTATTATTATTATTATTATTATTAATTTAATCATTTTATGTTTGTGGATGTTTTGCCGGCATGTGTGTCTGTTTACCATATGTGTGCCTGTGGAGGTCAGAGGAGAGCATCAGTGGAACTGAAGTGACAGATGGTTTTGAGACACCAAGCAGATGCTGGAAATCAAACTCCGGTCATCTGTAGGGCACTCAGCACCAGTGAGCCATCGCTCTAGCCCTTCTTCTGTTTTTCAACCCATCAAGTCCAAGCTGTGCTGGCCCTAAACTCTTGATGGTCTTCACTAGAAAGTGTTCCACCTCCCAAGGGCTGTGCCCTTAAAGACTGACTCTGCTTCTTCCAGAAACTGCCAGTTGCCGATAGTTTCTTAGACAGGGTGTGGGGCCATTCTCCATCTAGGATCTTTTCTGGCTTATACTCATGAAGGTCTTGTTAGTGCTTTCTCAACCACCATCAGTTCTTGTGTCAACTGCACTGTTGTGGCCTGGAAACGCTGGTCCTTGTCATCATCTACCACCTCTGGGCCTTTCGATCCCTCCTTACTGCCTGCCTAAATGATTCCTGGGACTTGGGCAAAGGGCTGTAGATGGCCCATTTCAGACTGGGAAGTCTCTTCTCTGTATCCTGAATGTCAATGTTCTTGGTGACCAATTGACAGTAAGACCCTGTTGCTGAATAGATCACAATGTGTCTCACAGAACACAGAGATATCAAAGCTGGTGCTCGCCTGGAAGCATCATCATTAGTGGCTACCTCTCATAATGTTGGTAGTACTATGCACACTACCAGAGGAGAAACTCTTAGTTATCATGTTCTGCGAAGAAGAAGGAGAAGGAGAAGGAGAAGGAGAAGGAGAAGGAGAAGGAGAAGGAGAAGGAGAAGGAGAAGGAGAAGGAGAAGGAGAAGGAGAAGGAAGGAGAAGGAGAAGGAGAAGGAGAAGGAGAAGGAGAAGGAGAAGGAGAAGGAGAAGGAGAAGAAGAAGAAGAAGAAGAAGAAGAAGAAGAAGAAGAAGAAGAAGAAGAAGAAGAAGAAGAAGAAGAAGAAGAAGAAGAAGAAGCAGCAGAAGCAGAAGCAGAAGCAGAAGCAGAAGCAGAAGCAGAAGCAGAAGCAGAAGCAGCAGAGATTGGATAAATGTGCTTGTATGTATCTATAGGTCAGTTAGGCATCAATTGAATTCTATGTCCATTTAGAATGGTAATAGTAGTATGATCTATCTGGTCACAGGTTTCTGGTCTACACAATCGTGCTGCAGCTGTGTAATTCCTTTTCTCCTCTGGTAGTGTGCATAGTACTTACCAACATTATGAGAGGTAGCCACTAATGATGATGCTTCCAGGCGAGCACCAGCTTTGATATCTCTGTGTTCTGTGAGACACATTGTGATCTATTCAGCAACAGGGTCTTACTGTCAATTGGTCACCAAGAACATTGACAGTAGCCTAATAATGTTTGAAGGTATTTGGGTCACTTGTCAATAACTCCAAAAGAAATAGCTCATTGTTGACTCAAGCTTCATAGGATTACTAGGAATAGTGCATTACCTAAAATTCTACTCATGATTTCTGACAATAGTAACCTATAATATAATTTTGATAAACATATTTATCTATACAAATCTATTAGAAAGAGATATCACTTAGAAAGATGTGACAGGTGGCTGGAGAATTTTCCCTGCATGATTGATAGTTGAATGCCAATTACCATCTATGTTTCAAGGCATATGTTTCAAACAGTTTGGGAAATCCTTGGAAAAATATTTATAGGATATTTCCATTGAGGTTTACATATTTATTTTATTCTCCCTTTTCAGTTAAAACTGGGAAAAGTGCACTTTGAGCATGATAAAACTAGTTGAACATAGTAGTCAGAACCTGTAGAACTATAACATTCTAAAGATAGAAAAATTTTAAATGAATTTTAGAATTGTTTTGAAATGTATTTCTTGGACTGCTTCAACTTTGTAAAGTCCAAGGAATATTTTTCTGCTGTACAACCAAGTAACCTGCTAAAAGACATGTTCCTTTGAGAAACTGTTAATTTTGCTGTTAGATTGTTTAACTTAAGTGTGATTTCCCTTTTATTTTTCATGAGAGATTTACTTTCACAATGCCCCCATGAAAAGGGTCATGTTGCTTTGATAGTCTTTGCCTCAAGTTCTCAATTTATCTTCTAAAACAGATCCAGAATCTCTACTTCCACCCCTCCCTACCCGCTTTGCTCTCTGTCAGTCCTCATTAGCTGGCAGATGCTTGCAGAAGGCAAGCCTGTTTGCTTTCTTCTCCCCCTAGATCCACAATGATGATGGTGTGTGGTTGAGACTGAACGAGGAGACAATAAGGAAGTATGTTCCTAACATGAATGGCTACACCGAAGCCTGGTGCCTCTCTTTCAATCAGCATCTTGGCAAGAGCCTTCTGGTCCCTGTTGACGTAAGTGAGAGATGGATTCTAAAAGCATCGTAGCTGCACTGTCTCTTCATTATAGACTTTCTTTAATTAAGGCTTCTCAGTTCTGAGGTAATAAGTACCTTTATCACCTTTACTTCAAAAGTGCTCGAATGCTTAAGGGCTTCGGTGTAATGAGAATAGAATTTGGCAGGAGTGAGGCTCCTGATGCTTATTTTGATCTGTCAGTAGCAGTAAGTAATAAATTAAAACCAAACCTACCAAATTCCTTTCAAAGAAGTAAGACATTAAAATGGTTAGTTTTTTCTTATTCACACTGCTATATAAAATGAATTTCACCCAATATTTAAGAAACTAGAATTACTATGCGTTCAGGAACAGGTGTAAATGTTCGTTATATTGACAGTTTGGAGTTATCTTTATGTTATGTCTGCCTCTGGATCCTTTGTTTTGATTGATGGCACTGTTGTGTTGATATAAGATGTGCATTTTAGACTTATTTCTCGAAATAGTAACTCTTCGACTGAAAGAATTATTAGAATTCCTTGATATTACAGTAGAATGGTTGTCATTATTTACTAGAATGTGGTCATGAAGGTATTACTTTAATATATAACTTTCTTTTTCACTAAGTGCTCCTATGACATTACTAATAAGTAGCATTGGTATGAAATACTTGGAAATTGATATCTACTGTCAGGATGGTCAAAAGCAGATAGGTGAATTAGGTTCCCCTCTTCTCTTTTTAAAGTTGCACATTGTAAGAGTGGAAAGGGCTTAATTCTTTCTCTCATTACAACTATCATTGAATTTTGTTTCCTTTATTTACCTCCAACCTGCATGTGTGTGTGTGTGTGTGTGTGTGTGTGTGTGTGTGTGTGAGAGAGAGAGAGAGAGAGAGAGAGAGAGAGAGAGAGAGAGAGAGAGATTGATTGATTTCACACGTAAGCTCCTGAGTGGTGAGGACTACTTTAAGGATCCTCACTCATGTTTGCTGTTTGTGCAGTGTTAAATGCTGTAATTTGCTCATAGTCTTTCAGTATTGCTTGATGTCTAATCTGAATGCGTTTGTCTGGTGTAATCATTCTGCTTAAAGTAGTCTCTTACATATATGTGTGCTTCTTACCTTGTTCTGCTTAAAGTAGTCTCTTACATATATGTGTGCTTCTTACCTTGTTCTGCTTAAAGTAGTCTCTTACATATATGTGTGCTTCTTACCTTGTTCTGCTTAAAGTAGTCTCTTACATATATGTGTGCTTCTTACCTTGTTCTGCTTAAAGTAGTCTCTTACATATATGTGTGCTTCTTACCTTGTGTGTGTTGTGTCATTCTTATTGTGACACTGTCTTGGTCAAAGTATTGTTCTCATTGTAAGAAGATTTTAAGTGTTAATGGAACTGGAGCTAGAGCCCCACTGTGTGATACCAAAGTGTATGTTGTTATGTTAATACACCCTGGTATAATGAGGACGTAAGTGTAAGCATAGTTACAAGATGATAAATATTGCATAATTCATTAAGTTGCTTTGTGATAAGCTGTTTAACAGCTTAACTTAGGCGATAATATCTAATGCAGATAGGAAGAAAAAGGAGGAAATTAAAGTAGTGTAATTCAAAGTAATAGAACTATTATTCACATCATTACTATCTGGGATAAACTGCCAATTTAAGTAAGTATGAATATTTGTAATGCTAGTGATTAAATGTAAATGACTATGATAACAGACTTGGAAGGTAAATAAGTCAATTAAAATTTTTTAAATGAAGATTTAAGAGGGATTAGTTCAGCCAGTAAAATCTCTCCTTGTGGGAAGTCCTGAATTCAATCTCTAGCACTCACATAAAATTCAGAGCAAACTAGAGCAAAATGTAGGAAAAGAGAGATGCATATGACATTAAAGAGCTATCACATGACATACAAGGCTGCTGGAACTCATGCCTTTAACCCCAGTCCTCAGGAGTCAGAGGCAGGCAGCTCTTGGGAATTCAAGGCCAGCTTGGGCTACCGAGCAGGTTCCAGGACAGCAGGGCCACACAGAGAAACCCACCTCAGAAATAAAAAAACACAAAACCACAAAACATTTTAGATGAGTTTATGTTGATGATTGGAGATTTTCAAGACTTAAAACTTATATACCCAATTCTTCATGTACTTTGCCAAAAAAAAATGGCAAATATACATTGTAAGGAATATTGAGTAGAAAAGAGATTTTATACCAAGGAAAGCTCATGGGTGTGTTCTGAATTCTTTTAGACGCAATGAGGGTGTCTGAACATACTCATGCACTTACACAGATCACTTTCTATCTGGTCTAGTTGTTGTTCACCTAAACAAAGTATGCTGATATTCAAAAATTAGGAGGACTAAAGACTTAGAGTAGATTTAAGGAAAGATTTACTGACTTGTGAATCCCTCACAGTGTCCCCTATTGATACTTCGCAAATATTTCTTGCATGTTATAGACCTTCTCTTGAAATGCTTAATAACATCTGACAGTACAGGATTGACGTCCTTCAGATTTCCTTTTTTGGTCTGTGAGTGGGTAGCATGTTTTTAATATTAATAATAGTAAGTCATTTAATTCTGTAGGAAATAAATATGCTGTCCTTAAATTATTATAATCTGCTTCATTTTATTCTTTAAATATTAATTTTTGTTATGAGAATATGATCAAGAAGCAGTAAAAGGATACTGTAGTATATGTACAATATTGATTTTCTTATATTTTTTTCTGCTTTCAAATTAGCAGCCCTTAGTTCTGTGCTTTTCTAGTAGAGTGATTTTTTTTTTCACAAGCATTGAGGATGTTTTCACTGTAGTAATTAGTTTATGTAGCGTCTTCTGTGCCTTGAGAAACATCATAGACTTGAACTTTATTGCTTGTTAATTTAGCTACATTTCTTATATCCATTAACATTCTAATTCTTTAGAAAAATTATTTTAAAAATAGGATTGAGGAAAGAAGCAATTTAAATTATTGTGTATGCATCTCTGTGCTGTGCCCTCTTAACCGTTGAAGTTATATAGTCTGAAAACTTAATTTGTCTTTTTTAATAATCAGAAATTGGGACTTTAGATAAATTACTATTTATATGATTAGATGAAATATTCCTAAACCTTCAAAATAGAACTAATTTTTATTTGGTAAATGTATTAATATTTGATAAGTAATTTAAATTTACAGTAAACTTTTATAGTCTGGGAGTTTTTTTGCAACTATAGGAACTAAAGCAAAACGTATAAAATTAGAATTTATATATAATTAGAATGAACAAATTTTTTTTCACTGGCAATCTGTTGCCTTAGTATTAACTAAAAATTTTAATATCATTGTACATGTTACTGACCCAGCAAACAATTTTGCACAGAAATTAAACAGAGAGATAAGTGTAAAGAATCATCATATTCATTCTCTAATACTGAATTGATTTGCATTGTTTTTAACAGTTGCTTTTCATATTAAAGTAATATGTAATAAATGTGAAAAATACTTTTTCAGTGTTGATATTTTATGTCCAAATGTCTGCATCACTGTTCCGAGGGAGCAGCCACTGACAAAGTGACCATTGCATATACCCCGGACAGCCAGTGTGTATGTCATTTTACCTAAATAGAGAGGACCTGTTCGCCATGCATTCCAAAATTAAGGGAATAATGGCTTTGGTTTCCATCTTTTTTTTAAATTTATTTGCAGACACATTACTAGAAACTCATTTTTACATGTTTTATGTTATATAATTACTATTTATAAATGTGTATATGTGCGTCTATACATATTTCTGTATCCACCCACACATACTTTAAGGAAATAAAGAGATAGAAAGAAGCAAATATCTTTTTATTATCTAAAATAATATGTGATCAAGAATTTTAATATTTCTTTCATGTTAAAGTCTTCAGTGATATATACTTCAATTAACATTTGAGTGCCTCTTTTGAGTACCCTGTTAACACAGTCTTTATATAAGCAGGGCATTTGCAAGGTTGCTGCGTATTGAATATATTCGAGTAGGTAAAGTGCGGTATAGGTTGCTCATGCGATGTATCTGTACAAAACACATATTACATAAATTGTTAGTAGAATGTGAAGAATAGGACTGTGTTATCATGAAATAAATTGTTCTTTAACAAAATATTTTGAAATTCAGTATGGAAATCCTGAATGATTATGATTTCCTAAACTTTCAGATGAACCAGTTATTATCTTTTGGTAAAAGATCAAGTTTGTGTTTCTTTATGCTTTTCTTGAATTTTTTACAAGTGGTTTTTGGAAACATTTCCTAAGATCCTTCTTTGTATTTCTTTCTTTTTCTTTTTCCATTTATATAGGGAGGAGATAATTTAATGATTTGTTTTTCACTTGGGTTTAGTGTGTTTAATTTTTCTATTAGAAGTGATGGTTTACATACATGCCATCATGTGTAAGAGTTGATATTAGAAGCGATGGTTTACATACATGCCATCATGTGTAAGAGTTGATATTAGAAGCGATGGTTTACATACATGCCATCATGTGTAAGAGTTGATATTAGAAGCGATGGTTTGCATACATGCCATCATGTGTAAGAGTTGATATTAGAAGCGATGGTTTGCATACATGCCATCATGTGTAAGATGCACTTTCTATGTAGTGTCCATTGTTGACATCTCTATAAACCAGCAGATTGTTCTCTGTCATTAAACAGATCTGACTTGTACTAGAACAAGTAATGTTCTCCTTTAAGGGACTCAAGGTTTCCTTCTTACACTGACTCGGAAGCCTTCACAGCAACGTCTGCTCTGCTCCTGGTGTTAATAAATGGCATGACACACTACATCCATGGAGAGCTTTTGACCAAACCTTGTTTTTCAGAACTTTGGTGTGTGGTTTACTCAGGTGGCTTCAGTTTCACTTTAGCAAAATCATATTTCCTGTTGGTGCTGGAGCTCAGAAAATGTTAACTGTGAAAGCATCTTCTGCAGATGACACTCTGTTCCCTTTCCTTGTTGATATTTTTCTTTCTTAAACTTTGTCGCTCAGAATATCTTTAATGCTAGCCAAGGAGTCAGGGATTTGGACGTATTGTCATGGACTTCCAAAGCTTTTTTCCCCCAGGTGAGTTAACTGTAAGGAACAATAAACTTTTTAGAAGTGTCTCAGCATGTAACAGGATTTACATTCTCTTTGAGGGGTTTAGAGTTAGTAAACTGCAAGTTCACCAGGGGGAAAGTCTGCACCAAGTGCTGCAGTTGAGCTCCCCTCTCACTTTCCTCCTGTGTGGTGGCTTTGATAAGGAGCACTCCCTTGCTCACAGGGCTTCCCGCTGTGGGGCTTCTCCAACAGTTTACCTGGTTCAGAGTGACCTTACCTAGTAATGCTGGTGTTGCTCTTAAAACTCTTCTACTTAGCCCCAGCCTGTTCTTTTGAATTGTCCTTTTGAATACTTTATTTTAGATAAGGGGTTGGGAATTGAATGAAAAATAAAGAAATAAATATAAATTTATATTATATGATTGAAATTCATCAATTTTATAGTTTTGTGTCCAGTCTCACATTTCTGTATTGAAAAAAATGTACATTCTAAGATTACTTAAGAATAACAGGTACAGTTATGGTTTTATGTCCATCTATTTTCATATGGTTTAATACAGAAGAACTTTTTATCTTTTAGAAAAAATGCATTGTTGTGTAGTTATTTTATATAATCATTAGGATTAAATAAAATGTTAGCTGTCTTAGTAAGGCTTTGCCTTACTAAGCTTTGCCATGACTTACCTTTGAAATCACAATCACTGTGAAGTCTGATTAGTGACACAAGAAGATAGATCATTGAGTAACACTCGGGTTTTGCATTTTGCTGTTATTTTTATTGTCAACACGAAACTTTAGAAAGCACAAAAGTTTCCTCCTCTGACATAATAAATTTACTGAAGTTTACCATTGAGAAGTAGGAATTTTTAAATGTTTATTCAAAAATCTTGTAATTATACCAACACTATTCAAAGTTTCTTCTATTATACTTTATTTTTAATGTTTTCTTTACACTTATAGTAGTGTATATACAGATTTTTACAAATATATATATACATGATCATATAAATGCCTAATTTAAGTTTAGTTTACTTACAAATCTAGTATTCTTTTGAGTCACTAATGTTCTCATTTCCAATAAGTTGTCAACATGTAGATAAATTATTGCCATATTTATTTCAGGAAAGATGTGTGGTGCTTCCTTACCACAGCTGAGTTACAGAGTATCTGTGAGGAGCCTAGATCATAGGTGCATACCTATAACCCTCCCACTGGGGAGCTGAGTAAGGAAGATTGTTAGCTACTGGCCGGTCAGCACTACACAGCAAGACTTAGTCTCAAAACCACAACTAAAAAGCTAAACATTTTCATTACATTACTGAGTTACACACAATTTCTTGAATCTACATATATTTTTGCACCAATATTCATCCTCAATAGCCTATTGTCTACTTGAATATATATATGTGTATATATACATATATATGTATCTGCTAATATAAAGCTACTTATAAAAATAAAAATCGGCAATAAAGTTTACCATGTGTAGTGCTAGTATTGTCATTATTCACATAACTTTATTCTTATTTTTTCCTAATTTTATGTGTGCCTTATTATGGTTATTTTCTAACTCTATGTAAATAGAATTCATAGAGTCCATAATACTACATTTAAAGGTGTTTTGTTTTTCTTCAGAAGTACAGTTGTGAATCAGTCCCTGCCTGAGCTCAGTCGTCCACAGCACTCAGAGAACAGTAGTAAGGGCCGAGGAAAAGCCATGCATGCACATGGCTCTGTCACCCCGTTTGTGCATAGGGAAGTTCATCACAGCATTGACGTTCAACAGGAAACACAGGGCAGCGTCTTTTCATTTAGAAACAATACTTTTTAATATAGAAATTGAAGTTTATTTCTTTAAAGATGTATCTTTAATGCCATTCTCTCCTCTCTACTAAAAATATGCCCGTTTTTCTGCCACTAGCATTGATGTGTCACAGAAAAGTGCTGGCCTAGCAAACCCAGAAAGATATTCATTTGTACTGTAGTTTGCTAAAATGTTATAAGCGTTATTTCACATACTGTAGTACTGTATTTCTCAAATTTGGAGGTACAAAAGACAAAAATTCAGTTAATTCCCTGTTCCTGTTGGGTTTTTTTCTCCTCAAATTTATTTTAAATATCAATGTTTAAAATTGAATGGTTCCTTTAGTAGTATTAGTATTAGCTATTAATTTAATTATATATTCTTAATTGGAAATCTTGTAGACTTGCTCCAAAAACTCTTAATAAGATTATGAAAGTGGTAATAGTCTATACTTTATTTATTTTCTTTTTCTATTCAATTTTTCAGGAACCTAAAACGACTACTGATGACTTTTTCAAAGATGTGAACACCTGCTGCCCACAGGAAGCAGCAGTGCGAGAACGAGACCACCCGTTCTTGAGAGGTGGGCCAGGCATGTACAAGGTAGTGAAGACGGGGCCTTCAGGCCACAACATCAGAAGCTGCCCTAACCTTAGAGGTATCCCAATTGGAATGTTAGTTCTGGGAAACAAAGTCAAAGCAGTGGGAGAGGTATGGATTCTTGTAGCTTCATGACTTTTCTGATACCCATTTCTATCGTAACGTAATCAAGCATCACTTTCTTCCAGAATACCATTCCATCTCGGGTTCTTCAAGGTTCATGCTGTTGACCTTTACTTGTTTTGGAAACACTAACATAATTTTCTGTGCTTTAAAAAAATTATTCTCATAATTACCTTGTGAAAACAGTGTTTGCTTTGTTTATATTAACATTTACGTTGTACTGTATATATAAAGGCTCCGCATTTGGTTATATCTTTTCATTATTTCTCACTGTGCTCTGGGCTGTCAGCACTTCACACATTTGCTGTGAGATGTCACCTTCAAAAGTTTTCATTTCTTTGTTCCCATTCACAGGTCTCACTGAAGTCCTGAGCAAATAAAATTATTCTTTAGACCACTGTGGCCTTTGCCTCCGCAGATAAGCTTGAAGATGTAGTGTGTCATGCTATTTCTCAGGGTCAGGGTCATTTCAGATCACACTGTAGGCACCAGTAACCCAGGAACACTGCCTGTGCTTCCCTACGACATTTTAGGTCTAAAAGATAAGCCTTGGGTTTGGGACATATTTGAAATTATGCAGAGATGACCTTTGTGCTTTAAAAATATTATTTTAATTAAAGGCTTAAATTAACAGTATTTCACAGACATTGTAAATTCTGTCTTACCTCAGGCTGTGGTCTTAATTTCAGAAACTAATTGCATAGTAGGAATGTGTTGGAACCATTTCACTGTCCAGAAACACTTAAGCTTTTTATTGGTTTTAAACCTGGATGCCCTGAAAAAGCTAAGCCAATCACTCATGCTCTTTGTCATGTACCAGGTGACCAGTGCTGAAGGCACGTGGGTGCAGCTGGATAAGAACAGCATGGTAGAATTCTGTGAGAGCGATGAAGGAGAGGCGTGGTCCTTAGCTAGAGACAGAGGCGGAAACCAGTACCTCCGGCATGAAGATGGCAAGTTGGCTTAAATTCGTGATTTGTTCTCATTAAACTTTTAGTATACATACATTTTATGTTTATTGAGTTATCTTTTCCTAAAAGAGGTTCTTGAATGTTTATATTTTACATAAAAGAAAATCTAAAAGGCTAAGCGTCTTACAGCTAACAAAATTGGCTTGTAAAATACTTGAGTACTAAATGAACGTCCATAAAGGAGAAAATTACAAGAATATTGAGAACATAGTTGTGTGTCTTTGTTTAAAAATAAGAACAACTTGCTTTTGTATTACTAACATTACTTTGTATGCCTCACTCTTCTCTGCAAGCCTGGGTTTGAAGTTTTACTCCTGCCATGAGCTGGAAGTTCAGTTTTCAAACCAATTTCAGTACTGTGTGAGAAAATCTCACTTAGCTGGATTTTCTCTCAAGAAAGGCGTGTTGGATAATGCATGGCGTCTTTGTGTGCATTGGTGGTGGAGTTAGCTCTCTGCTTCACTGTCAACATTGACATCATTTCTGTCTTGACCCTTTCGTTTTTGCTGATGGTGACAAAACTTATTTCTCAGTGTCTTTAAACAAGATGCTGATCTGTTGTGCACAGGCACAGGCCTTCATCTTTACACCAGTTTATACCAGTTTATACCAGTTTGTAAACTGTCTGGAGCTTACTGCTAGCTCCTCACAGGCTATATAAACACAAGCTAGTTTAAAACATCATACTCAGGGTATGAAGACAGAATTTTCAACAATATATATGTATGTATATATGTATATGTCATAATGTCTTTATTCCTAATTTAGTGTTCAATTTATTTTCAAAATGCCCTTGTGTAAATTATTTACAATAAGATTTACTTATCCAGAAATATACTCAGGAATGAGAGGGGGCCACTTAAAAGCGTATATCCAGATTTTGAGTTTTCTCTGTTTTCTTGATTAACAAAAGCAGTAATTTACAATCTGCCTGGACCTGTTAAGCTGGTCTGAGTGAGAGCCAGACTTAGCTCAGATCTTCCTGAGGGGTTACTCTGAATCAAACCATTACAAACTCTTTCTTAGGATTTTCTCTGATATGTGAATAGGGAACATCATGGACAAAATTTAACTTTATAGCTGTGACTTTTATTGTAGAACAAGTTCTTCTGGATCAGAATTCTCAAACTCCTCCTCCAAGCCCGTTCTCAGTACAAGCTTTCAGTAAAGGGGCAAGTTGCAGTGCCCAAGGATTTGACTATGGCCTGGGGAATAACAAAGGTAGGCCTGTGATGTGAGCCTCTTCTTTCTGAGACTTGAGGGGAGTTTGGTTACTTTTTACTCAGGTTTCCTTCCCATGTATTGTCGTTAGAATGTGTTCACACTAAACTAAGACTCAAAGTGCTTAACAGCTGTTCTTTTTCACAGTATTATATCATATCAACTTCTGCCTAAGTTTTCTTACTCATATTGATTCTATTTGAAAGGCACTCATTCGGAACGGGTATTCTAAAGACCTAAATCACTACATCTAGTAAAACCTTTGTTAACGTGACCTGTTGTTAGGGAAGTATGCAAATGAGCAGCAAACAGTCGATTACAATTTATGCCGAGGACCGTTGTGTATGGGCTTTATAAGTTATATGGGGTTTTAAATCTCAGTTAGAGTACTGTTAAATGAAATATTCTGTTTGAACATAGTATGAATAATGAACTAGAGAGTTGTAAAACTGAATCTACTGAAGTATTTTAAAGTAAAATGTGTACAGCTGTTTATGTATTAAAGAACAGGTCAACATCATGGAGAGTCTAAAGAATTCTTCTGGGATAATTTGCTCCTGAAATTTGTTCAAAATTGCCTTTATGGGTAAATTCAGATACATTCTTTTTAATGTACCTACTAACCTTAATTTCTTGGAAAATTTGCAATATTGTGAGAAGGCAGAAAACCACTGAGGAATGGCGCAGGAGGGTTGACAAGGAAGTAGATTGACTTCTAAAGTTTATTTAAGCCAGCTCTAATGTCCTAGTCCAGTAAGTTCAGCACCAGAGGAAGACAGAAGGCCAGCCTAGGCTACATAGTTGACCTGAGGACTGACTAGGTTACATATAGATCAAGATCCTATCTCCAAAGCAAAGAAACACCAGTTTTTAAAATTGTATTTATCTGACTTACAGCTGTTTTAAAAATTAACAGTGAAAAACAAAATTGCATTGATGTATGATAAGGTCACATTTGTGATTAGCGTCATTGGTGCCCACAGGCTTTCCTCCCGGTCTTGGCTGAGTCACTTTCCCAGGCTTGTACACCTTTCTCTTACTCTCATCTCTGTTAATTTACAGAGAAGGTGCTGGCTGTGTTCTCTTAGTGTTCTGTTTTCTCTATTATTGTCAACTCGTGAATGAGAACTTCACTGTTTACTAACTGCCACTGATCCTAAGGAATAATGTGTCCAAATCCATGTTTATTCCAACATGTGCTTTCCCTGTGTGCCCATTGCTGTCACCCTACTGACTACTCTTATGATAAGTCAGTCTTTAAAATGGAATTCAATCAAGCAATGTAAAAATTAAATTCCTTTTTAAAAAATATGAGTTACTGTAAACATTTATTGAATGAAAATAAAAAGTACTTTCAAAGTGCTTTTGTAAATATTGTTTTAAAATAACATGTATTTAGGAATACACACACACACACACACACACACACACACACACACCCCTATTGAGAAAATATTACAAAGGTTGAATTTGATGAAATGTGTCTAACTACTATTTAGCTTAATAACTATTTTCTCTTGACTTCTTTACTGCACAAGATTAAGAAATTTCTTGGAAAAATATTTTGATTTAAAAAAATTCTTATTAAACTAAAATATTTTCTGGAATCCAAAGTGTCTTTTAAAAAGAAGAACTGAGTCCGTATGGAATTTAAGTGTACAGCGCCACACAAATCTGCAGCACTCGGCAGCTCAGCTGAGCGTTTACTTTATTTGGTAAATATAACCGAAGTGCACTGTCAGTTTCTTTGTGGGCCTGACTGAAGGTTTCCCTCCTTCAGTATCATGGAAAGTACTTGAAATGCATAAGTTTTCCCAAATGCAGTTTGTCATCTAACTGCATTAGTCTGTCCGTAAGCCAGTCTGTTACTATCCTTCATATCTAATTAGAAGGAAAAATGCCTTTCAAAGTAGGTAGCTCATTCATTTTTTTGTATTATAGGGGTTACAAAATTTAACAAAAGAATTCCTGCTTCTGTAAAAAATAGTTTTCCTTATAACTGTGATGTAATTGTATTGCTGAGTTGAAAATATACTTTCTTTCCCCTGAATATACATTTTAAGAAAATGAAGTTAGGAAGTACATATTTTCTGCATGAAATATTCTGCAGATGAGGGAGGCTGGCATTAGTTCTTACTGAGCACCATGGGTAAACACCTTTACTATACCTAAGATATTCATCCCCCTCTGTCTCGCTCTTTCTCTCAACACAGTGTTAATAGACTTATATATGTTCCTCACAGACGCCTTATTCTGCTGTAAACAATAGGGAGAGTCATGTATGTCTTCAGCTAGAATTGCTTCTGTTGAAGCACTGAAAACCTCAAAACCAAATAGCATGTCAAATCTGACCCCAGGTGTGAGGACAGTGACCCCAGCTGTCCCTTTTCTGAACTGGCATGGCTTTATTTACTGTGTGATTTCATTGACTGTTGTAAAAGCTCCATTTACTATGCCATTTTGGATGTTATAAGAATCAAGTTGTAGTTTTGATTGTTTTGCCCACTGCAGGTGATCAACTGAGTGCCATATTGAACTCTATTCAATCACGGCCCAATCTCCCAGCTCCTTCCATCTTTGATCAAGCTGCAAAACCTCCCTCCTCCCTAGTCCACAGCCCATTTGTGTTCGGACAGCCCCTTTCCTTCCAGCAGCGTCAGCTTCAGAGTAAGTCTGTCAGCCGTCCTGCCTCCTCAAGCTCTCTGAAGCTTGTCTCTAGTACTGGTCAGTCTATTAGCCATGACCTCAACTGACTGCTTTACTTAAGTAGATGTTATCCCACCCATATTTTTGAAGTATTTAAACTGTTCAGAGCTAAGATGTTCTGCAGCTAAGACATTTGCTTTAATTAAATATTTTTAAATTAAGTACTAGATCTGACCATTGTTCTTTCTATTTTAATTCTAGTAAATTCATTCTATAAAGCATGTTAAGAAAGACATTTTTATTTCATTTTTTATATGCATGGTTTTCGTAAGCATTAGTTATAGTGATAACTTGCATTGTTTCATTGAATTTTTATTATTTGGTGCAAGCCCAAAAAAGAATAAACCTGTTCCACTATGGCAGTTAGGTAGAAAATAGGAGGTACTGGTTTGTTTGTTCTACACAAACTTGATATCCATGAACTGTATAACAGTTTGAGTTCCATGGGTTCTTTAAGTTGTCGTCTCCTCACCACCTTTGTCTTTTGTCCCTCATGCCTTATCTTGGTCATTTGATTCCAGTTTTACAATCGTGGACAACTCTACCCTTTACTTAACCACAACAGTGACCTACACTGGTTTAAAACATAAACAAATCACACTAAATAAGCTGAGTGTTCCTTTCTCTTAAAAGACTCCTGAGCCTTTCCACAGAAATAAACTGCACTCTGACAGCATAGGTTCTTTCCAACTCTCTTGTGATTAAACACTGAGGGCGATGCCTATGGCAGCCTCACTTTTCAGCTCTTCGGTTTCGGCTTGTTTGTTTGTTGGTTTGTTTGTTTGAGGAGATGCCTGGAATTCAACTCCGAGTGTTGTGTGTGCCTCAGTTTATGGACCCATTATATGATCCTCTTATAGGACCTTTTCACTTAAACTGCAGTCACATTTGAGCCTAGGTTACTATGTTACAACAAGACTGTAGTAACTTAAGAGAGTAGCATTTCAACCTAAATTAAAGACTATACAGGAATGTGGCCCTTCATGGGTTTATGTTACATAACAGGCATATTTAATACAAGTGTTTTGTACATGCAATTGCTATCATTCTTTACCTTATTGACATATCTATTCCCATATTTCTCTTAAGATTCTCAAGGAAACAGACTAGTGTGAAATACTTGTTTTTCTTGTCTATAATAGGCAGTATTTCAGAAGAATGAAAGAAAAGTAAAGACTTAGTCTAGATTTATTAATTTTATAAAGCACCAGATGTTTTGCAATTAGATATGCTTTGGTTGCTGGATGTTCTAAAGGGGAAAACAATACAGTCAGATGAAAAATTCTTACTGTAGAAATTCAAATTTATTCAAATTTGATTATAATAACATAAATTTGCCTAACAATGATTCCATATGTTGTTTAGGGATGGGTGTTTATGATAAAGTGCTTGCCTTTTCTGGGTAAAGCCCTGGAGTCTCCCCATGAAGAAAGATGACAGTAAATTTGATTTATTCAGCTATGCTATAGTGTAAATGTTTTATGCCAGTCTAATTTCACATATGTCATTGGGACCAATTTTTTTTTAATTCTCTTATTTTTTAATTTTTTTTTACTTCACTTTCTGCTCACTGACACATCCTTCTACAATCCTTCCCTCATTCCTCCTCTCCTTCTCCTCTGAGCTGCTGAACCTCCCCCCACCCCGGATAGTCCCCCTCCCTGGTATTTTGAAATCTATGCAAGGCTAGGCACTTCCTCTCCCACTGGGGCCAGACAAGGCAGCCCAGCTAGAAGAACATTTCCCACAGACAGGCAACAGCTTTCAGGATAGCTCCCGTCCAATTTTTCGGGATCCACATGAAGACCAAGCTGCACATCTGCTGCACTTGTATGGGGAGGCCAAGGTCCAGCCCGTGTGTGTTCTCTGGTTGGTGGTTCAGACTCCGAGAGCCGCAAGAGCCCATGGTAGATGACTCTATTGGTCTTCCTGTGGAGTTTGATCCCCTTTGGGGCCCTCTATCCTTCCTCCCATTCTTCCATGAGAGTCCCCAAGCTCCATCCGCTGTGTGGCTGTGGGTGTCTGCATCTGTCTGAGTCAGCTGCTGGGTGGAGCCTCTCAGAGGACAGCATGCTAGACTCCTGTCTGCAAGCATAGCAGGGTATATTAGATGGTGTAGGGATTGGTGCTTGCCCAAGAGAAGGGTCTCAAGGTGAGCCTGTTATTGGTTGACCATTTCTTCTCCAATCCGTGTTCCCTCCCCTGCGCCTGTATTTCTTGTAGACAAGATATATTTAGGGTTGAAAGTTCTGTGGGTATGTTGTTGTCTCTGTTGCTCCACTGGGGTTCCTGCCTGGCTACAGGAGGTGGCCTCTTCAGGTTCCATATCCCCAATGTTGTGAGTCACAGCTAAAGTCACCCCCATTGATTCTTGGGTGCCTGCCCTATCCCAGGTCTCTGTGTCATCCTGGAGATGTCCCCTACCTCCTCACCTCTGCCAGTTGCAGATTTCCATTTATTTTCATGCCATCCAGCCATCTCTCCTGTCATTTCCACACCTGATCCTAAGCTCCTCCCTCTCCCCCTTTCCTTTCCCCCAGTTCCCTCACTCCATCTGCCTCTTATAATTATTTTGTTCCCCCTTTTAAGTGAGATTCAAGCATCCTTGCTTGGGCCTGCCTTCTTGTTTAGCTTCTTTGGTCTTCTTTGAGTGTAGCCCAGATATTTGTTATTTTATGGCTAATCTCCACTTATAAGTGAGTACATGCCATGCATGTCCTTTTGGGACTAAGTTACCTTACTCAGGATGCTATTTACAAGTTCCATCCATTTGCCTGCAAAATTCATGGTCTCATGTGGGGTAGAGAGATAAAACAGAGAATTCTCAACAGCGGATGGCCAAGATTCGCTTAAAGTCCTTAGTCATCAGGGAAATGCAAATCAGCACAACTCTGAGGTTCTATCTTACACCCACAGAATGGCTAAGATCAAAAACTCAAGAGATAGCACATGCTGGGGAGGATATGGAGCAAGGGGAACACTCCTCCATGGTTGATGGGAATGCAAACTTGTACAACCACTTTGGAAATCAGTTTGGTGGTTTCTCAGAAAACTTGGAATAGTTCTACCTCAACATCCAGCTATACCACTCCTGGGCATATGCACAAAAGACACTGCACCGCATCACAGAACATTTGAGCTATGTTCATAGCACCTTTTTTCATAATAGCCAGAAACTGGAATCTACCTAGATGTCCCTCAACTGAAAAATGGATTAAAAATAAAAAAGTGGTACATCTACACAATGGAATAATCAACTATAAAAACAAAGACATCATGAGTTTTCAGGTACCACCAGTTCTTTACAACCACCTTAGAGCAAGTTTGAACTGGGGCCTAGGTCGATCATAGGATGGATTCTGAGTCATTGCTTTCTCGTACTCCAACAGTGGGAGGCTCTTAGAGCGTTTTCCAATCCACACAGTCTCTGCAGAGTACCAGTAAACTCTGACTTCCAGATTCCCAATCTCTTAGCATGACATTAAGGAAATATGGGACTAAAATATAGTCTTAATATTTGAAAAGAATATATTCTTATTTTTCATATCATGTTAGGAAAGTGAATATAACACACATTTATTAAGACCAGGGCTTTATTGCCATGCATCTCACCATATTTTACCTTTTTTCTGTACTGTGTTGTATTTAAACCAAACTCTCTTGTTCTTACTACCAAATGAGTATCGTCTTATAGTTTTATGTTAATAAAAGAAACTTATTTCAACGACCATACTCACCTATTTTACCTGTACTGACAGCAGCACTATGCAGTAACCACACCGTAGTTCAGCACTATAATGCATCCTTATCTGGGATCGTACTCTCTCTGATTTACCAGTCAGACACACGGAGAGAGCGACTCAACGATTTTCCCTAGAAGGTTGTCGAGTGGCTGTTGCCACTGAGGACAGAGGCCACGCTTTATGTTCACCCTCGTCTTCATAAGTACTACACAGTCTACTGTTTAATGAATATTTTCAAAGTTCTACTTACAGATAGTTCTGACATCTAGACTAGTAACTTTAGAAATATTGATTCCTTTTTCTAACTTTACTTTTTATGTATTGCATTAGAATAAAAGGAAAAACAGATTTCCATTGTAACTCAGGTTTCAGTTAACTAGACACAATCAACAAAGTGCCTACATATTAGCTTTACTATTTCTATTAGCTTTATTTTAGTTCTTTCTGGGATATTTGCTTTTACTGTTAATTGTTTTTCCTGAAGCATAATTTTCACTGTCTTTAGAATTTAAAATAATGTATACATTAATTTAATCATTTTATCTTTGTGTGGGTTTTATGCATATTTGTTTCTGTCTGTCTGTGCACACACACACAGGTGCATGTGTGTGGGGATAGAGGTCAACATCTGTGCTTTTTGAGACAGGGTCTCTCACTGAGCTCGGAACTGGCTTACTGATTATGCTGGGTTCTCTGAGGGATAAGAAGGACACTATATCTCTGTCTCCTTAGAGCTGGGTTTACAGACATGTGGACATGGGCCCCAGCACCAGGGTTTTGCATTCTGGGATCTAATATTCCCCAATAGATATTTTCTTCCCTCAGTCATCTCTCAAGCCCCCAAATTGATAATTTGTTAATTGTCAGAATTACATCATATCAAATTATTTAGACATTATACAAATACTCTTATAGAATTATTGTTTTAGAAGAAAAACGTAACAGATTTCCCTTGCGTGTGTACACCAAGTTAGGATTTTTCTTTACTGTTCCACAGTTAGTAACTTTAAACTTAGGAAATTTGAAAAATTAATAAGTCCTTTAGGAATACGGTTCCAGTGAGCTAAACTGAGAATGTCAACTCTGAGTGACAATATTACATTCCTAAAATAGTAACTGGGTTTTGGTCTGGTTTGCTTGCTTTCTTGCTTTTGAAACAGTGTCTCTCACTGTGTAGTCCAGGCTAGCCTGGGACTCACTTTGTAATGAGGCTAGCCTTGAACTCACAGAGATCTGCCTGCCTATACCTCCAACTTTCTTAGTGTTGGTAATAATAATAATGTATGCAGTGTGATTAAGATAATCTACACTCCCGAATTGCTTATTCAATATGGTAATTTCCACTGTATTGTCCTTCCTAAAATTTCATTTTCAATTCTCTCAGTATTGCCTAGTAGGAACCTAGAAAGCCATTGATAATGTCACAGCTTGATGCTAGCACATAATAGGAACTTTAAAAATAGAATGCGAGAAGTAAATTTAATAATACATTTATCTCTTTTCTAAAATACTTGCTCAACCTGGATTTTACTTCACACACATGTAACATTGTGTTAGAATTTTCGGTCAGAATACGTGAAGAGTCATTCTCTTGCTATAGCTCTCTAATTGGTTACATATTTCTGGCAGTGAAATTTAACATTTTTGGTCATTGCTTAATTGTTGACTTAACTTTAAATAATAATTTTTCTATTCTTTTCAGTTCTGAGACCCTGCATTGTGTATTTGCCTCAAGAGGGCAATAGATGCCCTGATTCTTTGAGTGTGGTGTCGGGAATGGTCCAGAAATCATGCATTCATACCAAAACCACAGGTTTTAGAATGCTTCACTCACTAAAATTTGACCATTTTACTGTACTTGTTTTTAGCACATGGATAATAACTTTAAAGTTCAGTTTTTGTGACAGTAAATAAAGTGATCAGGGAATCTGATACTGGGGATTCACAACCAAGGAATGAAGGAAGTAAAGAGACTGAGGAAACGCTGCTTTGAGGGAGAGTGAGTTTTTCACTAGATGGATGTGACAGGGCTGGCCATGAAGAACTAGTGATACCCACAGCAGCAGGTGTCTGAGGGGCCCTCCATGGGGACAGGGACATGAGCGTCAAGCAGGCACTGCAGAGAAGCCAGATTGTTCTTCAGTATTTCACTGTTACTATCTTTAGTGAAGTACTTGCTGTCCAAAAAATAATTA
The DNA here is from genome assembly GCF_021556685.1 of Rattus norvegicus. NCBI lineage: Eukaryota > Metazoa > Chordata > Mammalia > Rodentia > Muridae > Rattus > Rattus norvegicus. Next base: position 85,677,651 of record NC_141548.1, on the reverse strand, counting down.
AAATTAATTAAATGATTGATTTCACCTGTAGAGTTTAATTATTTTGCAAAGTGCCGTTTAATCTTCATAAAGTGTTCTTTTCTTTTTTCATTCTTTTGTGAAGAGTCTCAGTATGTCTGTAGTCACACTTTATTTTCTCTAGTCATTGAACAGTGTGCTTTTGGGGCTCTGAGAAAATGTCATGATTTATTCTGAATGATACGTAGCAGTGCAGGTGGAAAACGTTTTCAGGTGCTTGTCTTCACATGTATGACGTTTTGTCTTACAAGTATGTTATAGTTCCTCACACATTTGTGTATAAGAACTTCAGGTTAGTGGCATTCTTTGCCGTTCTTGCCCCACTCCTCTTCCTGATAGCCTGTGTCCTACACACTGTAGCCAGGCTGCCGGAAGGAGACAACATTCACAGCTGACAGGTTGATCCCGTGCACTTTCTAGTGTGTCTCATTGTTGGTGGTTCCTTTTAATACTGCAGTTGAACCTAGGCCCTTGAGGCTGCCCGACAGGCGTTCTCACACTGAGCCATCTTCCCCTTTCTAGCTTAGGTCTTGAAGGAGAGAAAAAACATCATCAAACTCGTCACCCTCCTAACATTCTCAACAGTGGCTACAAACTCTGCAGTTTAAATCTCCAAGATTTAAATACATGAGAACTCTTTGCATGAGAACTCTTTCTTATGTCCATAGATTTATGCAAAAAGAAAAACATTCAAAAATAAAGTGCAAAGTTTTAGTTTCTGGTGGGTTTATCACCCTTTTGTATTGAACCCATGGTGAGCTTTCCTCCTGAGCCCCAGGACATTCTGATTTGTGAGCTTTGACAGCTGTGCACTTTATACACCTAGAATCATATTTACTTACTTATTGAATATGTTCTCACATTGGCTCTTCATTTCTAGTCTTGTATTTTTATACCCTTCCCACAAGTGTGCATGGCTGTGATGTGCACCCGTGGGTCTTAAGGAGTGCTGGAGTAGTAGCAATGCTATACACTGAAAATGCCTGTGTCTTTTGATACCTGCCCAGCCTTATCTTTGCATTCTGTCTCAGGCTTCACACAGTACAAGTGCCATCAGAGTGAGGGCTTCTGTTTCATCATTGTATCTTCAGTCTCTAGGATGATTGCCGATATATAATAATCGTATTGTTAATTGAGTTATTTCTTTTTCATTTGTATGCCACGCATTTTTTAAATCATCTATAAGAATAAATCAGTTAAAAATATCACTCATGCTGTTCCAGATGTATATTTTATGTGTAGGTTATTTTATTTCTGTGGGTATGTGTGTATCTGTATGTTGTTTGCTTGTGTGTGCATGTATGTGTGCAGATACACACATACAGCCAATTGTAGAGTCCGGGCGACTTTCCAAAGGGTTGTCCTCTATGGATCTCTGTTCTGTTTAAGTCAGGGTCTTTGCCTGCAACTGGAACTCACTGTTTCCACTAGGCCAGCTGGTCCCTGGGGACCCCTGTCTCCATCTTCTCAGAGCTAGGGTTAAGGTGCACTCTGCCACATGCCCCTTTTGTGTTGGTGCGAGGGATCTACACTCATGGCCTCATACATATGGAACAAGCCCTTTACCCACAGAGCCATTTCCCTACCGCCCTAGATTTATTTTCAAAAATGGTCTTAAAAGTTATCTCATTTGCAAAGTTTATTCAGAGCTACTGATTACTTTTAATTGCCATCATTGAAATGCAGTGTTATGGATGGCGAGAATCAGCATTTTTTAGCTTATGCTGCCTTAAAGTTTCTATTATTTACTACTGCATTAAAAATAACTAAAATGTTTTCACATGTCCCAATGAGCTTTAAATATGCTTTATTTGTGTTGTGAGACTTTTGGCTAACAGAATTTAATATCTTAGATTAAAGATCTGTTAGAAAAAGAACAAAAACCACTAAATACTGGGATTAGCCTTAAGAAAAGTACATTTCACCATTGAGCCATTCTAAGATACACATTTTGGAAATGATGATGATGATGATGATGATGATGATGATGATGATGATGATGATAATGATAATAATGAAGATGCCATTCAGAAAACAAGGAAACACTAGTTAAACTATAAGTAGTAGTTCTTTCTCTACCATCATTGTTTCTGTGTATAAACTTTATTTACAGGCAAGCAATCACAGGAACTTAACAAACTGAAGAAATATTAGTCTAAATAGAAATGCTCAAATTTGATCAGTCAGATCTATAAGCCTTACTAATAACAACACATTTGGACATACTACACATACAGTTCGCTAAAGCCATCAATTTGACCGTTGTTTTAAATCTTAACATTATAGGAGCGTTAGAGCACCTTTACAGTGGTTTAAGTAAGTGTGTCATTGCCCACCGTCTGACGTGCTTTGCTTTCGCTTGTGCTCTCTCAGCTTCACCCATTGAATCTGTGCTGCTTCTTTGCCAGTGTTTTCCACTGTAGCCTCTCCATCTCGCAACCTTGCCTCTCGTGACCGCAGTTACACATGTTTTGGTGTAGCTGGGCCTGCCTCTCCTCTCTCCTCTCTGTCTCACAAACTGCAGGGTGGGTGTGCGTGCATCCTGAGCATCCAGGCCACTCTTAGTACATGGAGGAGGAGCCTACAAATGTTCATTTCACCACCGTCCTTTCCATGCCGTCCTGTTGTTCAATTAAACTTTATCATTTTATTTAGAATGTTGCGTTTGAAATTATGATGTATCCATTTATATTGTGTTGCATTATAAATTATCCTGTAGTATATGTCTGTCGTACCTGCAGTTACAGATATCATTCTTGTTAGTCTAAAGCTTTGCAGGGTCTCTGGAGTATGAAAAGGATTGCCACAAGATGATGTATGCGAGCCCTCAAACTTGATGAATACAGGTTCTCACGTACAAGCTGTATCGCAGACTTGTAGTGCCCGGCTAAGCAGTCTACCATTCTAATTTTTATAGAAATATTTTGAAAATTAAGTTAAAATCTTTTTAAAAAGTTGATTATTAAGAAGTAATACAGACACATATGTGCACACACACTACCCTTTCTATGATGAATCTTTCTTAGGGTATTTTTATAGTGACCTAATTTAAAATTTTTAAATTTAAAAGTGCTAAATGATTAACAAACACAATTTCAAAGTATGCACTTCGTCCTTTAGAGTACTGCAAATACTTACTCAAATATTTTTGCCATAAAATAATATTTAATTAAAGGTGAGGACACTTGCTGACAAGGGTGGCAACTTGTGTTCAGTACTGTAACCCACATGATAGAGAGAACGAACTCGCACAAACTGTCTTCTGACATCCACACACACAACACAGAGTCACATACGTGCAGATAAGTAAGCAGAAGAGAAAACTTTAAGAGAAAAGGAATATAGAAGTGGCAAATGGAAAGTGCAATGGGCAGGATTACAAACCAGATTCATATGCAATGTAGTACTTAGAATATCAGGTCATGTAACCAAATAATATGCCACATATTATGACGTACGTTTTGTAGTATAGTATTACTTATATTCTAGCATCATATCATATGCCCTAATTATAATTTGGCTAATAAAAATAATCTTAGGATTAATGAATAAATCCTTCCTATTTAACATGTTCAGTAACATTTAATATGGTTGACTATACAAAGTTTTTAGCTCATGTTTCATAAGGATTCCTTAAGAGGTTAAAAGTTCTTTTGTACTACCTAAATTTACATATTAAGAACATAATTATGAAACCAAATTAACTTCTGCATGTGAAGATAAGTGTGGCTCAATAATTTTAATGAAATATTTGTTCATTTTTTTGTTATTTTCGGACACGAACATAACGTCATCTTGGGAAGAAATTCTCCATCGTTACTTATGCAGTTGAACTCCAACAGTTATTTAACTGTTGTCATTGTCACTTAGAGAGCTGAAGACAGTATCACCTCTGCTGAGACATGGTCTCTACCTCTCAGTACCGCGCAGAGGAGCCAGATGATGTTCCCAGTGCTTCACCTCTGACCGTACATGTGTAGAGCAGTTGTAGAGCAATCCCACTTTGTGGACTCATGTGCTCCTGAGATACAGTACTCACCTTGCCACGGAAGTTGGCAGTGAGGACACACCTGGAGCATCTGTAGTTTATCTTGCCAGAACCCTGCTCATTAAGTAGGAATCCTAAAGTCTAATTTTGCTATTTTCTATGAATTAGAAAATTCAGTTAAGAATTAATTTTGGAAGGATTCTAAATTTGAAATGTACTACTTATTTATCTTGGTTCCTCAGTTTGTGTTTTGCAGCTCCTAAAATAAGTGTCTAAAGGTGATTTAACACCTTCCATCTCTTTCCTGATAACAGCAACAACCGCAAAGGCCCTCAAAACCCAAGTGTAGCAAGAGTAAAATTAGGAGCCAGGGCTAGGCGAGCTAACTCTACCAAACATAATGTACATACTGTTTATAAAGTTTGCACTACACTAGTACTGGGTCAGTAAGGTAAAAGTCACAGCAAAGTAGACCTTTGGGGACAACAGGGGAGTAATTGTTTGTCAGTTACTCCTGGTACTCTTTGTTCTCCTAGTTAGGGTTGACACTTGAAATTTTTGTGATTTCTTTTTACAAGTGTATTCTAATCCCAAAATGCATATAAGCCAATAGTGAAACAGAAGAGAGAGAGAGAGAAAGAGAGATATCAAGACCAACTTACATGTTTAGGAAAGAAGAAAATTCATGGAATAGAAACAGATAATGATCAAAATACTTTTATTCTTTCAGAGAACTATAATTATTTGCTACATGTTGGGATGTTGCATCTGAAGTGGATTCTCAAAGAATCTGAATGTGTTGGAATAGCAAGGAAGGAAGGAAGGAAGGAAGGAAGGAAGGAAGGAAGGAAGAAGACAATTGGTCTTCCAACAAACTGGTTGAACAAATTCCATAATCCAAGACGTTTGCACTGTATCAATGACACAGATCTGGATTATTTTCCAGAAAGAAGACAAATTCTGTATTGCTCTGACATACAGATGTCTACAGTGTGACTTCATACGAATGCGAATCAGAGCCTACACTTACTCCCATCTCTTTTTTGGGAAAAGAGAGAAGAGGCTGCATTTATTACCAGTAGCAAATTCCATTTCCTGGGACCTCTTTTCTAAACACATAGCATTGTATTTAGCTGGTTTGCTTCTTCATGACACTTAAATCACTTGAATCAAATTGCTCTCCTTCTAAAACAGTCTTTGCACTATAAGCAATAGTAATTTTTGTCATCATTTGTTTAAGGAAGAAAAGTGACATTAAGCTGAACCACCAGCTAGGGACAAAGCCTAACTGTATTGCTTCAAAAAGCATGATATGTAGGCTAGAGAAGTTAAGGGAAGGCCAGAATACCCAAACCAAATGGTTTCCATGTAGCGTTATCTAGGGGTTTGCCTTAGAAAGAGGCTTTGGGGTTTTGGGTGGTGGTGGTTTGTTTCTGTTATTCACTAGGCCTAACTTGTCATTCTCATGATGAAGATCCCATGATTTCTTTTGCATGTGGGGCCTTCAGCTCTGAATTCTACCAGCCAAGCTCCTGAGATCTTAAGGTGGAAACTGTCCTCATGTAACAGAGAGTGCGTGGCTAACATGCTAATACTCAGCAGCTAGGGCTTCCATACTGTGTCATGTCATCATGAACAAGACACTAAACCAAGATGTGTCCTGTGAGGAGCTCCTCACTAACTTCATTGTATTCATGTTTATAATTGAATAGAGTAATTGCATGAGTTTCTTTGTTCAACAAGACCTACGCTGTTACCTTAAGTATGCTAAGTTTTATTCCTGAATATCTTAATTTGTTTTCTATGGAGGATATATTTTTCAAAATTTAATTTTTAAAGTAGTTGTTCTCTTTCTAGTCTCTTGCTGAATTTAAATTCTAATTAGTCACACAAGGGCTGTGGTTTATATATGTATCACTAATAGCTCATCGGGGGAATACATACTCTTTATTCAAATGTTTTGCATCTATAAACATATATTGTAGTATTGTGTGTATTGATAGAGTAGACATTTTATGGGAAATATTTTTATTTTATTCTTAACATGTTTTGTATATATGATAAGCAATGCAAATTTTGTAGCTTTTCTGTTTTAGTGTTTAAATTATCTTTGTGTTACATTTTATTAACAAGTTCATTATGACATGCAGGTGACAGAGGAACTGTCTCAACATCTTCAAGACCAGTGTCTACATCAGCAAAGTCAGAGCTGCCCTCCAAGAACAGCAGATCAGTTAAACCTGATGGGCGTGTGAGCCGGACTACTGCTGACCAGAAGAAGCCACGGGGCACAGAAGGCTTATCTGCTAGTGAATCCCTCATGTTAAAATCTGATGCTGCAAAGTTGAGGTCAGACTCCCATAGTAGGTCACTGTCCCCTAACCATAACACTTTGCAGACACTGAAGTCTGATGGAAGGGTATCTTCTAGCTTCAGGGCTGAATCCCCAGGACCAGGCTCTAGGTCATCCTCTCCTAAGCCCAAGACTCTGCCGACTCCCAGGTCTAGCCCATCTGGTGCTAGCTCTCCACGCTCCTCCTCACCGCAGGATAAAAATCTACCTCAGAAAAGCACAGCTCCTGCTAAGACAAAACTTGACCCACCTCGGGAGCGTTCCAAGTCAGACTCATATACACTTGATCCAGATACGCTCCGTAAGAAGAAAATGCCCCTTACAGAACCATTAAGGGGGCGATCCACATCACCAAAACCAAAACCAGTACCAAAGGATCCTAAAGGCTCCCCCGGGTCTGAAAACAGAGCCCCTTCTCCCCATGTGGTCCAGGAAAACCTTCACAGTGAGGTAGTAGAAGTCTGTACTTCAAGTACTTTAAAGACAAATGGTGTCACAGACAGCACCTGTGATGACAGCAATGATTTTAAGAGTGTGGATGAAGGTTCAAATAAAGTGCACTTCAGCATAGGAAAAGCACCACTGAAAGATGAACAGGAAATGAGAGCATCACCCAAAATAAGTCGGAAATGTGCTAATAGACACACCAGGCCCAAAAAAGAAAAGTCTAACTTTCTTTTCAAAGGAGATGGAGCCAAATCTTTAGAGCCAGCCAAGCAAGCCATGTCCCCGTCCGTGGCTGAGTGTGCCCGAGCTGTCTTTGCCTCTTTTCTGTGGCATGAAGGCATAGTACATGATGCAATGGCCTGCTCTTCCTTCCTGAAGTTTAATCCTGAACTTTCCAAAGAACATGCTCCCATAAGAAGTAGTTTGAATAGCCAGCCACCCACAGAGGAAAAGGAAATCAAGTTAAAAAATAGACATTCGTTGGAAATATCATCTGCCCTAAATATGTTCAACATTTCACCTCACGGACCAGACATATCCAAGATGGGAAGTATCAACAAAAATAAGGTCCTGTCTATGCTTAAGGAGCCACCTCTACATGAGAAGTGTGAAGACGGAAAATCGGAAGCCACTTTTGAAATGTCCATGCATCACTCAGTGAAGTCTAGGTCTCCGCTCCCCTTAACATTACAACACTTAGTGGCCTTCTGGGAGGACATCTCTTTGGCTACAATCAAAGCTGCTTCCCAGAATATGATTTTTCCAAGTCCAGGTTCCTGTGCAGTCCTTAAAAAGAAAGAATGTGAGAAAGAGAATAAAAAAACGAAAAAGGAAAAAAAGAAAAAAGAAAAGACAGAAATTCGGCCAAGGGGCAATTTGTTTGGTGAAATGGCCCAGCTGGCAGTAGGAGGGCCAGAGAAAGATACCATCTGTGAGCTATGTGGGGAATCCCACCCATACCCAGTGACCTATCACATGAGACAAGCTCACCCAGGTAAGCGGTTTTGTGGTATATGTATATGTATGCTTTGGTCCTGATAAGCTAGATCAGTCACCTTCTTGGGAACTGCCCTCCGAATTATATCAAAGTATGGGGAAACAGTTGCCCAAATAAGTAGAATCCTACATCATTGACCACCGTGAATATTTCTTTAAAGAGATGGAGAAATTCTAGTAGAATAGTTTCTTTAAAGAGATGGAGAAATTCTAGTAATACTCTGATCAAGAAATATGTTTTTTCCTTGGAATGTGGCAAATTTTAAAAATGTTTTAAGTATTTTATGTATTTCCCAAAAGATGACACGAAGACCTTACACAGTATAAGTAATGGCATGTCTAAACAAGAGGGACAGCTTTGTATTAGAGCCTCTAATTCAGGGCCCTGCTCAGAGGTTACCAGTTAAATGGAGTGTACAGAACAGGATGGGGAATTTTCCATGTAAGTGATAATCAGTTGTTTAATCAGAGAACTGCATGTTTGGTAAATGTTTTTATATATTTATATTCTAAAGCTTACTTCATATATGATTGTTTTCTTCTTTTTTCACTTTGATGTTAGAAACATTTGATTTCTGAAACATGCCATCCTTTTATATGTGTCTATTTTACTGACATTCATAAGTAGATCTAAAGATACCCATGCCCTGTTTCTTTAATGTACTCATCTAACAATAGAATATCTCAAGCATTTTGAGCATCCTCTAATTGATAATTTTTTTAAATCAGGCATGCTGTTTTTCTCTAATGTATATACACCTTTTAAACAATTAGGTACTTGCTAGGGTTTTAGTTTGGAAAGATGCACATGTTGCTGTGATAATATCAGTAATGAAGATCAGGGACGGGGCTGGAGAGATGGCTCAGCGGTTAAGAGCACCCGACTGCTCTTCCAGAGGTCCTGAGTTCAATTCCCAGCAACCACATGGTGGCTCACAACCATCTGTAAAGAGATCCGATGCCCTCTTCTGGTGTATCTGAAGACAGCTGCAGTGTACTTCTATATAATAAATGAATAAATCTTAAAAAAAAAAAAAAAAAGAAGAAGATCAGGGACATTCAAAATGTTAAATATTTGTCTTGTGTTTTTTCAAGGTTGTGGCCGATATGCTGGTGGACAAGGATACAATAGCATTGGGCATTTTTGTGGAGGATGGGCTGGTAACTGTGGTGATGGGGGAATGGGAGGAAGCACTTGGTACCTCGTATGTGATCGCTGTAGAGAAAAATACCTCCGTGAAAAACAGGCTGCTGCAAGGGAAAAGGTATTTTTATTCCACTCAGGCTATATTATTTATGACATGTATGTAACTCATCAGAATACATAATCATACCATTGCATTAGTTCTATGTAATTGATATTAAAGTATAGCAAAAATAAAATACAAATTCAATATTTGTTAAGTCAACTGGTTCTAATCTAATATTTCGGTACAAATGATGTGCTGACAAATGTTTATGATGTGATTCCTAACTGCCTCCCACACCGCACATACATGGACACTTCACTGTTTCTGTTCCATGTACTCTCCTCCTCTTTCTTGTCTTTTCCTTAAAATCCAATCATACCATAGAACTCATAGAAATTGGAGATCATTCCTGCTAATGACAAACCATGTCAGAGACCTCTGCTAAAGCTTCATTCCCCACATGACTCCTCCCATGTTCCCCAGTGGTGGGTTAGTTGTTTTAATAATCAAGAGCACAGTTTTAAAATACTTTTTCATGTCTTTTTTTCTTAGAAACAGCAAAAGTTAAGAATTATCTTTTTAAATATACGCAGGAAACAGTCAGTTCTCTTCTCTTTTTTTGCCAGGTCAAACAATCGAGAAGAAAGCCAATGCAAGTAAAGACGCCCCGTGCCTTGCCCACCATGGAAGCACACCAGGTGATCAAGGCCAATGCCCTCTTCCTGCTGTCCCTGAGCAGTGCGGCCGAGCCCAGCATCTTGTGCTACCACCCTGCAAAGCCATTCCAGTCTCAGCTGCCCATTGTGAAGGAAGGCGTTTCTGAGGCCCTTCCTGTTAAAATGCCCTGTCTCTACTTGCAGACATTAGCTAGGTAATAAGACTTTGTTGTTGATTTTTAATTGCCTTTGGGCTTACAGCTTCTGATGATCGATGGCGTACTGTAAAGAGGTTCAGAACTTGCTCTCCTGCTCATGCTGTCACAGAGAGTGGAGAGTGCAGGACACAAACCTCCAGGGTTTGCCTTCTCCATTGCCCTGATCGATGTGACTGGGAGCAGAGAGCATTTTATGCTTGTGGGTGCTCTATCAGTTTGTTCTGTTACGATTAATACAAAACATGTCATAAAAAGAAAGCTTGCATGTTTTATTCTCTGTTAGTTGACTTGAGTCTGTTGGTCAGAACAGGGTGCCGAAGAGGAAAGGAAAGAAACTGTTGTCTCCTGTACACGTTTTTATTTGTTCTTTTTACCCTTAAACAAAACCAGCAGAGTAAGAAGGGCACCAGAAGGAGTAGTAAACGTCCTGACTGTAGTCAACAGTGGTGGGAAGAAAACCTTGACAGTGTCGTGCTGGGTTTACTCAAAGTGAAATGTGAATAGGATGCTGGAAAAGCTTACACAGTACTTGAGACTTCCTCAGCCCATAACGAAGCACTTCCCAGGAGTCTGCCATTGCCATACACTTGTGTGACACTGAAGGACTGACGAATAGAAATCCAGTGGGCGAGAGACAGGAGGGGAGCAGTTTCCAGCAGAGCACATTCAAGTGAAAGCTCATTCCGTTTACCTGGGAATCTGGGTAACAGTACTCAGTAGCTTGTGCTGATTTTTCTTCAAGCAGAGGCAATGAAGGAAGAATTTTAAACATGGAAAGAGTCAGTCTGGTTTGTAATTAAAAGGTCATAGTATGGAATGTGGAAACAAATACAGAGATTGGACCACGGTTTAACCCAAGATGGAGAAATGCCTGTTGATGGCTTTCTCGTTTCCTCTACTGGACTTGGGCTTTACTGTCTACACACTTTCCTGCTGTACACTAACACTGTAAAAGAGTCTTCCACAGTCCGAAGATATGGGGTTTTGAATTCTATATTTTGCCTGCTGTCATGGCTTGCCAGTCAATCATTCCGCTGAAAAGTGCCCTTTTTTTATGGCGAAGTTGTGAGGCTTTAAGAAATGTTTGTCCTTGTTAAAATAGGAAAGGGAGATGTGAAACTTCCAAGACCAGGAAGAACTCACGAGGCATGCTAAATAACTGCAGACTTCCTTGAGTTTCAACTAGACTACTATGTGCATTTAGGTTAACAATGTTTTATTCTTGTTTGAAAAAGAATGAATCAAGCCAGGCTGGTGAGATAGTTCAGTGGATAAAGCTGCTTACCATCAAACCTAACAAGTCTGATCTCTTGGACCCACAGGGTTGAAGGAGTAAAGCATCTTTCACTAGTTGTCTTCTGACCTCCCGACGTGTACCTTGGTGTACACTAGTAACCACCCCCCTCAACACACACACACGCACACACACACACACACACACACACACACACACACACACACACACCATAAATAAAGACATGTAGCATTAAAATAGGAGTCAAATTATAAAATGCAGAAGGAAAAATTTGCCAGCATAATAGAATTAAGGAACTTCAATTCTTAGCTCTCTACGGAATGGATACACCCTAACCAAAAGAATGATTTACATTTGTGCTTTTCAAATTTTTCAATTCTGATATATATTATGACCCAAAAAGTGACATGCATTTCAACAATCCATCAAGCAGTGACACGGGGATGATAGAAAATGAGGAGAGAATGGTGCAAAGAGAGGCGTGGGCAGTGTGATGGCCGGAATGACTAGTGCAGATTGAGATACAGCCCTTGTCTGGCACAGATGTTCCTTCTCACCTAAGCACCAGATAGTCAGTGGGGTCATTCACCAAGCACTGGAAGACAGAGATGCTCTTGAACCACAGAAAATGAGTCCCACGCATGTAGGCAGGTTGTGGTACCCAGAAGTAATATCAGACTGATCTCTACCGACCGGCTTCTGTGGCTATCTAATACTTTATTTGTATGTCCTCATGTACGGCTTTGCCCTTTTCAAATGAGATTTAAAATGAAGAAGATCTATACTGCCACTGTACTCTTAAGTTGTTGGATCTAACAACGTGTTGGTTGCAGGCACCACCATGAAAATTTTGTGGGCTATCAAGATGACAACCTATTCCAGGATGAAATGAGATATCTGCGTTCAACGTCTGTCCCTGCCCCGTACATCTCAGTAACTCCTGATGCAAGTCCCAATGTCTTTGAAGAGCCGGAGAGCAATATGAAGTCGATGCCACCAAGGTACTGTAGTTGTTTCTGTGAGTGATGACTGTTGGCTGGGAAAGGCTGACCGGGAAAAGCACATTCTTACAGCTCTTTAACACAGCTTTCCGTCTCAGGAGGGCACTGGGCAAACCCTGCTGAAAAACTGTGTGTCAGAGTTCTTGATGGGAGGCAGGCCACCGGGGGAGAAAAGATGAAGTAGCAATTCAATAAAACATTATAGAAGCCCATTATCTTGAGATGCATTTCAGCAGAGTGGGAACGGTTGACTTTAAGGCAGCACTTAGACACACGGCAAAACGGCAGAGCATTCCTCATGAGCCGTAAGCTCCTTGGGTCACTGTCTACAGCACCTTCTCACTTAGCTATTGCTGATATCAAACAGAGCTTCTAGAAACGTGAACGATTCGAGTAAACACTGCACAGAGAAACTCCAGTGTCACAGACACTTTGAGAGGAAAAGCATGACAAAAACGCGAGAATAGCACAGTGTCGTTTAAGAAGCTGCTAATTTGGTAGTAGATTTCAGGTAGGTATGTGGACCGGAGTGCACTGCAGCAGTCATGATAAGGAAGATATTCTGTAGGGGAATGAGTGTGAATTCACTGGATAATGAGAAAGTAAGCTCTGATGGCATCAAAACTTCAGGCACAAGCAACTGAGCATAGCGTCACTGGAAAGGAAGGTGTTTGCTGAAGAGAGTATGCTTACTAAGTATGTTAGTGTTCTGTGGTATACAGTCATAATATAAGCTAAAATAATGGGTGCATTACTAATTACAACAGGGCTAGCATATCCAAATCAGGTATTTTTTCCATGAAAAATGGTTGGGGTTTTTCCCTCTTCTGTGTGGATGTCTCTCGGGTGTTTTTGGAGCTACTCTTGACATTGTCTCCAGAGAGTGCAACCCGCCTTTTACACCTTAAAGGAATGCGGATATCTCTGAAGAGAAGAGCTCCCTTTGAAAAAGAGTTAGGAACCATTCTAGACTACTGTGATCGGTGACTCCGTGGAGTATTATCATGTTCCAGGATTAAAGTCATGTAGAACAAACTTCTAGTTAGTGATAGTGAAAGGTAGAACTGTATAAGGGAATTTTCCATACCACATAATTTTTAATTTTTTTTTTAAAAAATAAATTTTCGATGTCCTGTGTTTACCGGAAGTCCCACACCCGCGGATCCCAGCCCACAGCAGCTCTCTGCTCCCAGACCCCGTGGGAAAGAGACCTCACCACCTGGTCAGGTGGGCACTCCTGAGGCTGCAGAGCGGAAGAGACCACCAACACTCCCCACCCCTGCCCACATCCCTGGCCCAAGAGGAAACTGCATAAGGCCTCTGGGCTCCCGTGGGGGAGGGCCCAGGAGCGGCAGGACCCCTGCCTGAGGCACCGCCGGAACCTGAAGGAAACAGACCGGATAAACAGTTCTCTGCACCCAAATCCCGTGGGAGGGAGAGCTAAACCTTCAGAGAGGCAGACAAGCCTGGGAAACCAGAAGAGACTGCTCTCTGTACATACATCTCGGACGCCAGAGGAAAACACCAAAGGCCATCTGGAACCCTGGTGCACTGAAGCTCCCGGAAGGGGCGGCGCATATCTTCCTGGTTGCTGCCGCTGCAGAGAGCCCGTGGGCAGCACCCCGTGAGCAGCACCCCGTGAGCGAACTTGAGCCTCGGGACCACAGGTAAGACCAACTTTTCTGCTGCAAGAAAGCTGCCTGGTGAAATCAAGACACAGGCCCACAGGAACAGCTGAAGACCTGTAGAGAGGAAAAACTACACGCCCGAAAGCAGAACACTCTGTCCCCATAACTGACTGAAAGAGAGGAAAACAGGTCTACAGCACTCCTGACACACAGGCTTATAGGACAGTCTAGCCACTGTCAGAAATAGCAGAACAAAGTAACACTAAAGATAATCTGATGGCGAGAGGCAAGCGCAGGAACCCAAGCAACAGAAACCAAGACTACATGGCACCAGTGGAGCCCAATTCTCCCATCAAAACAAACATGGAATATCCAAACACACCAGAAAAGCAAGATCTAGTTTCAAAATCATATTTGATCATGATGCTGGAGACTTCAAGAAAGACGTGAAGAACTCCCTTAGGGAAACACAGGAAAACATTAATAAACAAGTAGAAGCCTACAGAGAGGAATCACAAAAATCCCTGAAAGAATCGCAAAAATCCCTGAAAGAATTCCAGGAAAACACAATCAAACAGTTGAAGGAATTAAAAATGGAAATAGAAGCAATCAAGAAAGAACACATGGAAACAACCCTGGATATAGAAAACCAAAAGAAGAGACAAGGAGCTGTAGATACAAGCTTCACCAACAGAATACAAGAGATGGAAGAGAGAATCTCGGGAGCAGAAGATTCCATAGAAATCATTGACTCAACTGTCAAAGATAATGTAAAGCGGAAAAAGCTACTGGTCCAAAACATACAGGAAATCCAGGACTCAATGAGAAGATCAAACCTAAGGATAATAGGTATAGAAGAGAGTGAAGACTCCCAGCTCAAAGGACCAGTAAATATCTTGAACAAAATCATAGAAGAAAACTTCCCTAACCTAAAAAAAAGAGATACCCATAGGCATACAAGAAGCCTACAGAACTCCAAATAGATTGGACCAGAAAAGAAACAGCTCCCGTCACATAATTGTCAAAACACCAAACGCACAAAATAAAGAAAGAATATTAAAAGCAGTAAGGGAAAAAGGTCAAGTAACATATAAAGGCAGACCTATCAGAATCACACCAGACTTCTCGCCAGAAACTATGAAGGCCAGAAGATCCTGGACTGATGTCATACAGACCCTAAGAGAACACAAATGCCAGCCCAGGTTACTGTATCCTGCAAAACTCTCAATTAACATAGACGGAGAAACCAAGATATTCCATGACAAAACCAAATTTACACAATATCTTTCTACAAATCCAGCACTACAAAGGATAATAAATGGTAAAGCCCAACATAAGGAGGCAAGCTATACCCTAGAAGAAGCAAGAAACTAATCGTCTTGGCAACAAAACAAAGAGAATGAAAGCACACAAACATAACCTCACATCCAAATATGAATATAACAGGAAGCAATAATCACTATTCCTTAATATCTCTCAACATCAATGGCCTCAACTCCCCAATAAAAAGACATAGATTAACAAACTGGATACGCAACGAGGACCCTGCATTCTGCTGCCTACAGGAAACACACCTCAGAGAGAAAGACAGACATTACCTCAGAGTGAAAGGCTGGAAAACAATTTTCCAAGCAAATGGTCAGAAGAAGCAAGCTGGAGTAGCCATTCTAATATCAAATAAAATCAATTTTCAATTAAAAGTCATCAAAAAAGATAAGGAAGGATCCTTCATATTCATCAAAGGAAAAATCCACCAAGATGAACGCTCAATCCTAAATATCTATGCCCCAAATATAAGGGCACCTACATATGTAAAAGGAACCTTACTAAAGCTCAAAACACACATTGCACCTCACACGATGATAGTGGGAGATTTCAATACCCCACTCTCATCAATGGACAGATCATGGAAACAGAAATTAAACAGAGATGTAGACAGACTAAGAGAAGTCATGAGCCAAATGGACTTAACGGATATTTATAGAACATTCTATCCTAAAGCAAAAGGATATACCTTCTTCTCAGCTCCTCATGGTACTTTTTCCAAAATTGACCATATAATTGGTCAAAAAACGGGCCTCAACAGGTACAGAAAGATAGAAATAATCCCATGCGTGCTATCGGACCACCACGGCCTAAAACTGGTCTTCAATAACAATCAAGGAAGAATGCCCACATATACTTGGAAATTGAACAATGCTCTACTCAATGATAACCTGGTCAAGGAAGAAATAAAGAAAGAAATTAAAAACTTTTTAGAATTTAATGAAAATGAAGGTACAACATACCCAAACTTATGGGACACAATGAAAGCTGTGCTAAGAGGAAAACTCAGCGCTGAGTGCCTGCAGAAAGAAACAGGAAAGAGCATATGTCAACAGCTTGACAGCACTCCTAAAAGCTCTACAACAAAAAGAAGCAAATACACCCAGGACGAGTAGAAGGCAGGAAATAATCAAACTCAGAGCTGAAATCAACCAAGTAGAAACAAAAAGGACCATAGAAAGAATCAACATAACCAAAAGTTGGTTCTTTGAGAAAATCAACAAGATAGATAAACCCTTAGCCAGACTAACGAGAGGACACAGAGAGTGCGTCCAAATTAACAAAATCAGAAATGAAAAGGGAGACATAACAACAGATTCAGAGGAAATTCTAAAAATCATCAGATCTTACTATAAAAACCTATATTCAACAAAACTTGAAAATCTTCAGGAAATGGACAGTTTCCTAGACAGGTACCTGGTACCGAAGTTAAATCAGGAACAGATAAACCAGTTAAACAACCCCATAACTCCTAAGGAAATAGAAGCAGTCATTAAAGGTCTCCCAACCAAAAAGAGCCCAGGTCCAGACGGGTTTAGTGCAGAATTCTATCAAACCTTCATAGAAGACCTCATACCAATATTATCCAAACTATTCCACAAAATTGAAACAGATGGATCACTACCGAATACCTTCTACGAAGCCACAATTACTCTTATACCTAAACCACACAAAGACACAACAAAGAAAGAGAACTTCAGACCAATTTCCCTCATGAATATCGACGTAAAAATACTCAACAAAATTCTGGCAAACCGAATCCAAGAGCACATCAAAACAATCATCCACCATGATCAAGTAGGCTTCATCCCAGGCATGCAGGGATGGTTTAATATACGGAAAACCATCAACGTGATCCATTATATAAACAAACTGAAAGAACAGAACCACATGATCATTTCATTAGATGCTGAGAAAGCATTTGACAAAATTCAACACCCCTTCATGATAAAAGTCCTGGAAAGAATAGGAATTCAAGGCCCATACCTAAACATAGTAAAAGCCATATACAGCAAACCAGTTGCTAACATTAAACTAAATGGAGAGAAACTTGAAGCAATCCCACTAAAATCAGGGACTAGACAAGGCTGCCCACTCTCTCCCTACTTATTCAATATAGTTCTTGAAGTTCTAGCCAGAGCAATCAGACAACAAAAGGAGATCAAAGGGATACAGATCGGAAAAGAAGAGGTCAAAATATCACTATTTGCAGATGACATGATAGTATATTTAAGTGATCCCAAAAGTTCCACCAGAGAACTACTAAAGCTGATAAACAACTTCAGCAAAGTGGCTGGGTATAAAATTAACTCAAATAAATCAGTTGCCTTCCTCTATACAAAAGAGAAACAAGCCGAGAAAGAAATTAGGGAAACGACACCCTTCATAATAGACCCAAATAATATAAAGTACCTCGGTGTGACTTTAACAAAGCAAGTAAAAGATCTGTACAATAAGAACTTCAAGACACTGAAGAAGGAAATTGAAGAAGACCTCAGAAGATGGAAAGATCTCCCATGCTCATGGATTGGCAGGATTAATATAGTAAAAATGGCCATTTTACCAAAAGCAATCTACAGATTCAATGCAATCCCCATCAAAATACCAATCCAATTCTTCAAAGAATTAGACAGAACAATTTTCAAATTCATCTGGAATAACAAAAAACCCAGGATAGCTAAAGCTATCCTCAACAATAAAAGGACTTCAGGGGGAATCACTATCCCTGAACTCAAGCAGTATTACAGAGCAATAGTGATAAAAACTGCATGGTATTGGTACAGAGACAGACAGATAGACCAATGGAATAGAATTGAAGACCCAGAAATGAACCCACACACCTATGGTCACTTGATTTTTGACAAAGGAGCCAAAACCATCCAATGGAAAAAAGATAGCATTTTCAGCAAATGGTGCTGGTTCAACTGGAGGTCAACATGTAGAAGAATGCAGATCGATCCATGCTTATCACCCTGTACAAAGCTTAAGTCCAAGTGGATCAAGGACCTCCACATCAAACCAGACACACTCAAACTAATAGATGAAAAACTAGGGAAGCATCTGGAACACATGGGCACTGGAAAAAATTTCCTAAACAAAACACCAATGGCTTACGCTCTAAGATCAAGAATCGACAAATGGGATCTCATAAAACTGCAAAGCTTCTGTAAGGCAAAGGACACTGTGGTTAGGACAAAACGGCAACCAACAGATTGGGAAAAGATCTTTACCAATCCTACAACAGATAGAGGCCTTATATCCAAAATATACAAAGAACTCAAGAAGTTAGACCGCAGGGAGACAAATAACCCTATTAAAAAATGGGGTTCAGAGCTAAACAAAGAATTCACAGCTGAGGAATGCCGAATGGCTGAGAAACACCTAAAGAAATGTTCAACATCTTTAGTCATAAGGGAAATGCAAATCAAAACAACCCTGAGATTTCACCTCACACCAGTGAGAATGGCTTAAGATCAAAAACTCAGGGGACAGTAGATGCTGGCGAGGATGTGGAGAAAGAGGAACACTCCTCCATTGTTGGTGGGATTGCAAACTGGTACAACCATTCTGGAAATCAGTCTGGAGGATCCTCAGAAAATTGGACATTGAACTGCCTGAGGATCCAGCTATACCTCTCTTGGGCATATACCCAAAAGATGCCCCAACATATAAAAAAGACACGTGCTCCACTATGTTCATTGCAGCCTTATTTATAATAGCCAGAAGCTGGAAAGAACCCAGATGCCCTTCAACAGAGGAATGGATACAGAAAATGTGGTACATCTACACAATGGAATATTACTCAGCTATCAAAAACAACGACTTTATGAAATTCGTAGGCAAATGGTTGGAACTGGAAAACATCATCCTGAGTGAGCTAACCCAATCACAGAAAGACATACATGGTATGCACTCATTGATAAGTGGCTATTAGCCCAAATGCTTGAATTACCCTAGATGCCTAGAACAAATGAAACTCAAGACGGATGATCAAAATGTGAATGCTTCACTCCTTCTTTAAAAGGGGAAGAAGAATACCCTTGGCAGGGAAGAGAGAGGCAAAGATTAAAACAGAGACTGAAGGAACACCCATTCAGAGCCTGCCCCACATGTGGCCCATACATATACAGCCACCCAATTAGACAAGATGCATGAAGCAAAGAAGTGCAGACCGACAGGAGCCGGATGTAGATCGCTCCTGAGAGACACAGCCAGAATACAGCAAATACAGAGGCGAATGCCAGCAGCAAACCACTGAACTGAGAATAGGACCCCCGTTGAAGGAATCAGAGAAAGAACTGGAAGAGCTTGAAGGGGCTCGAGACCCCATATGTACAACAATGCCAAGCAACCAGAGCTTCCAGGGACTAAGCCACTACCCAAAGACTATACATGGACTGACCCTGGACTCTGACCTCATAGGTAGCAATGAATATCCTAGTAAGAGCACCAGTGGAAGGGGAAGCCCTGGGTCCTGCTAAGACTGAACCCCCAGTGAACTAGACTGGTGGGGGGAGGGCGGCAATGGGGGGAGGGTTGGGAGGGGAACACAGATAAGGTAGGGGAGGGGGGAGGGGGATGTTTGCCCGGATACCGGGAAAGGGAATAACACTCGAAATGTATATAAGAAATACTCAAGTTAATAAAAAAAAAAATTGAAAAAAAAATAAATTTTTCATCAGCTCTAAATCAAACAGGTTGCTATAAATTCCTGTGCTAGCCATGCAAAGAACCAGAACTTGCTAAGCTAAATGACCTTCCAGCTAATAAAAAGTATGTGAAAGGAGAAGACGCAAAGCTCAGAGAGATCAAGGCTGTGTCTTGTAGTCCTCGCTCAGTGTGTGACATCTCTGCGCTCACAGTGGCTGGGTGCCGAGGTCCCACAGAACTCTTCCACGGAGTAGTCTCTGCCTTAGGACAGAAAGGAAAACCTTGTTTTATCACTGGGAGAAATAATACTTGATAATAGTATCAAGTGTGATTGGGGACAGAAGCCCAAGAAAATCCAGTACATTACCAGACCAAACTGGGAAACAAAAGTGATTTATCATGATAATAGTAATAAATAATAATAATGAAACAAATTTGGAAGAAAATTCACCTAAAGAAAATGAAGAAAATTTCTTTAAGTAATTTGTATTAAAAAAAAGATGATTATGACCTCAATTGAATAATAATAAAAATTCAAATGTGGAAGTAAGATTAAAAAGCCATATGAAGTAAAATGATACATTATGATGTTAAAATGACAAATCAACACTTTATGAAACTAAGGAATTAATTATAAATTTAATAAAGAAAAAGATTCTGGTATTATAATGATTCATAGGGTTCCAAAATTATACAATACTGAGGTGAATGAAAATCTTTTATGATAAAGATTAATATATTGAGATACTAAAACTCAGAACAACCAAACAACAACAAAATAGGAATATTTTAAGTATCTGAACAAGGAAAACAAATCATCTTGCAAAAGGAAAGAAAGGTATAGTTCAGACTTCGTATCATAATTTTTGAATGAGAAAAAAAATTAAATATCCTCTGAAGTTTTAAAATAAAATGTTACCTTAGAAGTTTACTGAAAGTCAAATATACATATATTTGAATCAGATACACTTGAAAACAAAAACCTGAGTATATATGAGGCCAGAATGTGTTGGTGCTGTTTTTAAATTCTGTCCTGTTACAAACCCAAGATTAACTATAAGTTGATGAAATAACATCAGTGGTTAATGAAAACTATTTTTAAAAGACTATCTTTCACCTCCAGTTCCTCCACTGCCCCCTACTTTCTCCCTGTGTTTATTGTGTATGTATGTATATGTGCATGTGTATACATATACACACACTCCTCCTGAGTTCATTTATGTATATATGGTTGACCCTCCTGAGTTTCGCATATGTATATATGGTTGACCATTTAGAAATGGATTTACTTTCAAGGGGCTCAAATCTTGATAAGACTGCCCTCCCCCTCCCCCACCCCCGATTGCTAATAACTCTTCATGACCTTGGTGGTTAGTTACTCGAAGCTGCTCAGTAGGAGGAATTCATGCTGGTATTGTAACCCTAGCCAACTGCCCGTGACTGGAGAGATCATAGATTCTGGAAGAGAACCCACTTTCCTAAACCAATGTATTTTCTAACTGAATTCTAAAAGATGTATTCACATACCCACAGATAAGTATAGCTCTCACCTTTTAATTGCACTCTTGTGACAGCCCTTCCTCTGGAGAATGTAAAACCTCATTTATCCATATTCAAGTATCTATAATGAACAAAGCATCATTTTCTTCATCAGTTTTCCTTATATAATGGTCATTTCTTTTTACTGTATGAGTTCTCAGCACCCACAATGTAGCTCACAGCCACCCATAGCTCCAGGTGTGGTGGATCTGTCTCCAGGTGTGATGGATCTGTCTCCAGGTGTGGTGGATCTGTCTCCAGGTGTGGATCTCTCGACAGTTGTGGATCTCTCTCACCCCTTCTGGCCTCCGTAGGCAAAGAGCACATATGTGATGTACATATATGTACATAAAATATTCATACACATGAAATAACCTTTAAAAAGAAAATGTCAGGACATTTGGAAGCTTTTCTTTTCATTTGAAATACAAACAATTTCAGAAAAGTATAAGTTTAAGATACAGTTTTGGAATCATTCAGAACATCACAGTTTTGGAAAAGATTACATTCTTCTTTTTTGAGATTTTATGTTCACTTTATGAGTATGAGTGTTTACCTGAATGTGTCTGTGCAGCACGTGTATTCGTGCCCATGGAGCCCACACGGAATCACACATCTGACTCACTGCCTCAGAAGAAGTGTCACTGCACCCCACGCCCCTGGTTCTCATAAGTGTTTACCTCTGTTCTTTCCGCATGCGCAGTTTGGAAACGAGCCCGATAACTGACACCGACCTGGCTAAGAGAACTGTCTTCCAGAGGTCATACTCAGTTGTCGCTTCGGAATATGATAAACAACACTCCATTTTACCTGCACGAGTTAAAGCCATCCCTAGAAGGAGAGTGAACAGTGGAGACACGGGTAGGCATAATGGCAGGTTGAATGATGAAACTGTCGGACAAACAAACAAAGAAAATTGTTTTCCTTGCAGAAGAATGGAGAAAATGGAGAAGGGTTTACTTGGCTCACGACTAATTAGGCTGGTCACATCACATCAGCAGACTGTTGATCAGTCCGTGCGTGCTAGTGCTCAGGGCTCTCTCTCCTTTACGTTCACTGCTAGGCTCAGCCAGTAATCAGGATAGGTCTTCCCAGTGAAATTAAGCCAATTAAGAAAATCTCTCCAGGAATACCCTTAATGCCAACCTAATCCAGACCAGTCCTCATTGACACTCCCTTCCCAGAGATTGCGTCTGTTGACAATTCTAACTAGCCATCTTTTTCCACACTTTACATATATTCATAACATACTTTTACTCAGCCTTGTAGGAATGTATGGACATAATACAAGCTACTTAGCTTTAACAATGCTGCAGGAAGTATGAACTGAGATTCAGTTTTTCCTTCAAAACCTACCTGTTCATCATACTCTGTGTAGTTCTAAGTAAGACAGTTGCTTCCTTAACACTAATTGAAATTGTTATGATTTATGTCACGTGCAAAAACAAAAAGTTTTAAAGTGAATACGCTAGATATTTTCAGTATTTAACACACTAATTGTATACTATCTATGAAGATTACTAATTTTTTTTTCTTTTCAGAAGTTGGGTCTTCCCTCTTGCGACATCCGTCACCGGAGCTTTCCCGGCTTATATCAGCCCACAGCTCTCTCTCCAAAGGAGAGCGAAACTTCCAGTGGCCAGTCTTAGCTTTCGTCATACAGCATCATGATTTAGAAGGGCTGGAAATCGCAATGAAGCAGGCCTTAAGGAAGTCGGCTTGCCGTGTGTTTGCTATGGAGGTATGGATACTTTGATAAAATTACTATCCATGTATTACACAAAGACACAGTAATTCTAATTAGCGACACTTTTTTTTTTTAAATAAATTACATCAAATTAAAGCCATGTGCCTAATGGGAAAAAAGTGTTCACATCAAACTAATAAAGTTTATGAACAAATTAATTTGGAACTTTACATTTAAGTATGCTAAATCTCTATTTTTATACAAGCTTATTACTTGAATATGAGTTTGTCTCTTAAACCTTTTTGTGTTCAGGACATTTCACTAGAATAAAATGACATCATGCAAAGAAGGTGACTGGGCTTCTGAGTTAGATATTTACAGTAGTAGCTTATCCAGGCCTCTGTTTTCTGGAGTAGGGACGAAGCCTTTCCTAGACCTACAGATAGTAAATGTTTCTTCTTTTTTAACAAGAATGTGGTAAATAATTTGTTACATTTAATGTTGTAAATGATATAGTTAAGTAAATGGCTATTTGTATAGTACTTGGAAAATTCTGTATTAGTTTTAAATGCTGGTTAGGAAAAATGCTGACTTAAAAAGGAATTTTCATTGTATTTTGTAAACAATATTTCCTTGTTGCTCTTTTTTTTTTATTAACACCAGAATTGACTATTTTAAATTGAGGGTTTTTCAGTGAAACAAAGGCCTCATTTTCTATTTAACATGTTTATCTTTAAATAATAATTTTAAATAATAACAGCAATAAACCCCTATGTATTGTGATTCGCCTTTTCCCCTTATTTTGTGCTTCGCTTTACTCAGGCATTCAACTGGCTTCTCTGTAATGTCATCCAAACAACGTCTCTGCATGACATTCTCTGGCACTTTGTGGCAGCACTGACTCCTTCTCCTATAGAGGCAGAGGAAGACGAGGATGAAGATAATAAATCCAGTAAAGAAAATGCAGAGCAAGTGGGTTTTCTCCTCCTCTTCCGTGCTTTCCCTTTTTAATTACATATTTTATTCTTTGACAGTCTTACAAGTTTATACAATATATGCCAGTCACACCATCCACCACTCCTACCCCCAGCTGCCCCTCGGGCAGCCCCTCCACTTCTTCTGTTCCTTGTCATTGCTGATAGCAGCCAGGGTCCACATGGTGTTTCCTGTGTGTGCATGGCTATATGGCCATAGTTACATATTTTATAGGACCCGAGTAGAATGTTTTACATGAAATAATTGACAGATGATTTGGCTTGAAAAAAACCAACAATGATAGTATGGACAAATGTTAGCCTACTTAGTAAAAGTTTTTTATGTGGCAAAGATGCTAACACAACTGGTTTCTCATTGAGTGCCATTGTCACACAACAAGCGAGCAGATGTCCTGCAGTATTGCAGTCAGCATCACGTGTACATAGAGAGTCTAGAGCTGGAACGCTCTCCTTTCTAGCCTAGCAGTAAATGGGGTGAATGTGGTGGCCAAAGAAATAATGTGTAGCCCTTATCAGGGAATGTAGCTCTCAAATGTAAATCGAAGTCGGAAATAACCAGTCTACCACGTGGGCACCTTGACCTAATGAAATGTAATATGCTTTAGTGAACGATAATGTAAACTAGAACTCATCTGATGTTCTTACTCTGGTAGGCATACAAAGCAAGAAGCAGTAGCATGCTGTGTTTTACTTAGCTCATTGACATAATTCAGAATGTTGATAAGCGCCCATTAGCAACAGAATGGGAAAACAAAGAAGTTCATATATGCTGTGTAGTAAACACCTCTTAGAGAAAAATGTGGCAAAACCTATACACATTCACATGAAAAATTATTTCGTTACTACACTTCTGTGAGCTTTCCTATTATGTGAAGATGCGCTTCATAGCAGAGCTTGTTAAAACAGACAAAATGATTGTTTTGAGGTAGACTGATGAGGAAACTGCACTGTTTCCATTCAAAGAAATTCCATTGACCAGAATATTGAGTTTTGTGTACATAGGTAATAAGTCATGGTCATGTTGTAAATTGCCTACTGTACATAAAAAGTCCTATGAACTACGAGGACCCCAACTCCTAAACATGCATTGCTTTTAATATATAAACATCTACATAAAATATGTCTATTTGAATATGAATTTATGTGCATGCAGATACATGTATCTACATCTGTATGCAGTCTTCTAGTGACATGTAAGTGTAAAATTGATGTGTATAGGTGATATTCATTTGTTTGCTCTTTTTACCTGTAATTTACTTTATAGTTTTCTCTAGAAATGTTACAAATACATTAGAAATTTTACAAGTTATAGTTATATGACTATTTTTTAAACATTTCTTCCAACTGATAAACTCCTTTCCAATTTCCCGCAGGAGAAGGACACAAGGGTGTGTGAGCACCCGCTGTCAGACATCGTGATTGCAGGCGAGGCTGCTCACCCTTTGCCACACACCTTTCACCGCTTACTTCAGACCATCTCCGACCTCATGATGTCGCTCCCTAGTGGCAGTTCCTTGCAGCAAATGGCCCTAAGGTAATTTTTCACCAAAGTGTTCCAATAGAAATTTATGGACTATGCAAAGTGCTGAATACTTGAAAAAATGTTTAAATGGCAAGATGCAAAGAATCCCTAAATTGAGGAAATGGTGACTGCCCTCTTCTGTCCTAAATTAGAACCTTTTTCTGTCTGGCTGGTATCTGTTTGCCCTTCTTAGTTCCCAGACTGTTGGTGAAACCATCTTGTTCACCTTTCCTGCTCCTGTTTCACTGTGACCAGCAAAGAGAATGAAAATAAAATCTCAGAAACCAAAACAAAGTTGGGAGGGGCTTGAAAGTAAATTCCAGATTCTAGTTATGTGCTTCCAATTTTAAGAAATACAGTATCACGTCATCTTAATTTGGAATGTGTTGAGAATTTGGCATTACATTATGAACTGTATTTTTAATTGAGTCAGTGAACTATAGACAAATAAATCCTCCATGGTGTATATAACAAGCTTATGGGACAGATTAGGTTTCCTACATCCCTAATGATAAGGCCAATAGAAAACATAGTTTTTGTAATCTTCATAGGAGGGTAAAAAATGTTATACCCCCAAAAATCATTAAATCATTATCACACAGAAATTAGCAAAGCTATTGCAGTTGCTATAATGCTTATCCTTAGAACAGATTCATTTCTGCTTGTGTGGCCTTGACCTCCATAGCTCCTTTATATGTGTATGTGTGTGTGTGTGTGTGTATTTAAAATAGATTTTCTTTTGACCTTGTTAAATTACCTTTATTTCTCAAAATAAATATGTGTGTGTATGTGTGTGTGTATACATACATACATATATATATATATATATATATATATATATATATATAATTTCATCCTCCTCTAGAAATTTTCAATGTATTTTACAAAAGTAATCTTTTGTGTAGTAGCTTTTCTGAGAACTCATAGGCAATCCTAGAAAATAATTATTTTGTCTGTTGTTTATACTTTTAGATGCTGGAGCCTTAAGTTCAAGCAGTCTGACCACCAGTTCCTCCATCAGAGCAATGTCTTCCATCATATCAACAACATCTTGTCGAAGTCAGACGACGGAGACAGTGAGGAGAGCTTCAGCATCAGTATCCAGTCTGGCTTTGAAGCCATGAACCAGGTCAGTGGCCGACTTACATGTCTGTTGTAGCAGCTAGTGGTGGTAAGTGTGGTAAAAGACAAACTGTGAGTCATACACAGTTTGATTACAGTGTTTACTATTGAATGCTTACTCTTCCCACACAAAAGATTGC
The DNA here is from genome assembly GCF_021556685.1 of Rattus norvegicus. Lineage (NCBI taxonomy): Eukaryota > Metazoa > Chordata > Mammalia > Rodentia > Muridae > Rattus > Rattus norvegicus. Next base: position 85,650,920 of record NC_141548.1, on the reverse strand, counting down.
ATTTTTAACACTATGACTGTTTACATTTCTCTTTGTAGGAGTTATGCATAGTTATGTGCTTAAAGGACTTGACCAGTATCGTTGACATAAAAACATCAAGTCGACCTGCCATGATTGGCAGTTTGACAGATGGCTCCACAGAAACCTTTTGGGAATCAGGAGATGAAGATAAAAATAAAACTAAAACCATCACTATCAACTGTGTGAAGGGAATTAATGCCCGTTATGTATCTGTTCATGTGGACAATTCCCGGGATCTTGGGGTAAGAAGAGAACTTAATTTCTGGCTCACTGTTTCTTTTAAACTAAGAGGTTTAAGTTTTGGGGACTTCTCCAACCAAACATTTTTATAATCTTCAAATAAATCCTAACTCTAAGAACAGATTTATATGACTAGAAACACTATGGACTATAAATTCTAAAAAATGGTCTGATCACAAATGTACCTTGGCTACAGCTGAACAAGATTAAAATCTATAAAATGTGATCCCACAATCCCCAAACTCAGCAGAGAAGCCCTCTTTGGATTGTAACTCCGGGGAGAGAACTTACTCTTCCCTCCACTGGGTTCTTGGCTACTCTGTTCTGTTTGTAGCACTCTAATTGTGCCTAATACACCTTGGCCCACAGTATAATCAGTTTCTGGCTTCTGCTTCATACCCTCAGTCCTTAGAGTTAGAGGTGGACAGTCCCTGAACTCATTTAAATATTCATGATTTACAGTTCCTCCAGCCTAATCTCTCTAATAAAGTGTTTCATCTGAATTAAAACATTCTTCCATAAAAGGCACCAAAGAAAAGAAAAGAATCCTATTACTTGAGCTGGAAAATAGCATCGGCCGCCAGACTGATTCTTCTGCCCTTAGTCTTGGGGAAGAATACTTCTTTGAATTTTGCTTCAGAGTAGACGAGGCTTTTCAGCAGATGGTTTTAGTGGACTCCCATGAGCCACTGCTGGGCTAAACCCATCCATTGCATATTGATTTTGCCTAGAAAGAAAGAAAGAAGAGAGGGAGGGAGGAAGGGAGGGAGGAAGGGAGGGAGGCAGGGAGGGAGGGAAGGAGGGGGATTTTGTCTCAAATAACCTGGAAGTAAAGCTAAGCACATGAGTCCCCTCTTCCATCCAGGTACAATCATCTGCCGTCCTCCCCAGACCCCAGCTTTTGTGCAGCAGTGCAGATTCAGTGCTTCCCTGGGGCCAGATAAGGACACGGGGCATAAGCTAGCACCTCATGAGCTTATTTCCTTTTATAAACAGAAAGTTCATCTTACAAGAAAAAGTTAGAACTTTGCTGGCTAGGTTTTACTGCTGACTACAAACTCATCTTTGACTCAATACATTTTTCACCAGGGCATCCTCCTCACAATGATTGTTATAATCAAATTTAATGTCTATATTTGTTAAGTTGATATACTTTGTGACAATATTTATTGTAGAATCCAAAAACTCTTCACATAACATCTGCTTTCCTTTTAAGAGATATCCTTGAGCAAATACATTGCTTCGCCTCCCAACTACCCACAGTGAGCCTTATCCATAGCATTTGTTATTTTGAGTTACTATTCATAATAAACAGCTCAAGATGCTAGTACATTTTTTTGATGTGCTTAGCATAAAACTACTGAACCCTAGTGCCGGGGTGACTGGCCTCCTGCACTGAGACGCCACACTGGTAGTGTTGGCTGATGTTCATTTCCCGTGAGCGTTGCCTTCCCAGGTTTGCTGAGCCCTTTGCAGGGATAGAAGGCACCTTACACGATGTTCTCTTCCGCAGCCACACAGTTCGATGACGCACACAGTAGCTGTTAGTTAAGGAACCTTCCTTTCATGTGCTTCAGAAACAGGGACTCGGCCGAGCAGAATTGTCAGTCACTACATGAAGATACAAAATTTGAAGGTTTGGAATTTGTTTAAAGCTGGGAAAGTAAACTGAGAAGTCACACAGAGGCTAAAATGTAAGGGATGACGGCACTGCAGGCCCTGTGGTTGGCTGGACAAGTGGTATGCGGTCTGTGAGGACGTTGACACTATAGCACGGCATCTGAGGCTGTAAAGCATAAGTGTATATGTACATGTTCCCTGAAGAAACACCGTGTAACTGTTTTGAATTTCTGTTATAGAATAAAGTTACCTCGATGACCTTCCTGACTGGTAAAGCAGTAGAAGATTTGTGCAGAATAAAGCAGGTAATTGAAATGCCAGTTTTTCTTCTCAGCTTTCACTGTTGATTTTCGGTTTTGCCATACTACCAAGATAGCATAAGAAATCATTTATTCACAGAACAGTAAATTGAAACTAATTTGTGGCCAAGAACTACATCCCAATGCTAGATAGCTCTTTATTATTTCTTTTTTATACACTTTGAATTTTTATTTTTTATTGGATATTGTATGTATTTATATTTCTTTAAATGCCCTCAGTCACAAGCCTACAGTCTGCAATCCCTCATTGTTCTACGAAGACTTGAGTGCCTTTAATGTCACTGATTCACAGCCAGAAACTTCATTTACCAACACCTACATTAGAATTGATTGTTAGCCTAAACAAAATCAAGTAAAATACAGCCATGGCTTTTACTTCAGCAGTTCTATCTGTGTTATAAATCAGTTTACAAAACAATTGTAGAAATGAAGCCTATCTGGGCACAGGCTTGAGATTATGCACAAACTCAGGAACTTACATAACTATAACCTTATCAGAGCTTTGCTTCTAGGTTTACTTTGTAATGCAAAAGTCAGTACATTTCTTTGAATTTTTTCTTTTCGCCATTTATACTGAAAGTTAAGATGAAAAATATTTAAATGCTAAAGAATCTAGGAAAATTATTCTAAAAGTTTTGTTTTGTTTTGATTTTCACACTTATATTCTCTTTGTGGAAGTATTGACATTATAGTTAAAGTAACAAATGTCTAAATCAGTCATCTAGAAGGCTGCAGGTTCCTTTTTGGTCATCAAATAGAATGAGAATAATTTTAATTTCATTGGCAAAGTAGTGTCAAAACCCATTTTTCTATGAATTGACATCCAGTCCTTGATATACAAACACACATCTGAAATATCAACACAATGAAAATGCCATTTTCTTTTGTGGTACTTAATGTAAGGATGCATAAAACAGCACCTTGTTACTTACGTTGTTTCTACTGAAAGCCAGTGTAGGGAATCGTGTAAACTCTGTAATAGTTTCCTCAGAATTTACCCAGGGAAACCATGTGGCAGTCAGGCCTGTATCACTTCTCAGCCCCACCACCTCCTGAAACTCTCTCAACCTGGGTTAACCTCGCTTTCTTCTTTGTTCTGGCTCCTGTAGATACTACTGCTTGCCCTTAACTTAAGTAAGATAACAGGAACACCCTGACGATCTTTACCGTCTGTGCACTTGTTTATTTGAGCCTTCGGTTACTGATGCTAGGACCAGAGCCGCGATAAAGTGATTCTGCTGGATCAAGGTCCTGTCTTTTCTCTGCTCCACCAGGTCGACTTGGATTCCAGGCACATTGGCTGGGTAACAAGTGAACTCCCTGGAGGGGATAATCACATCATCAAAATTGAGTTAAAGGGCCCAGAAAATACATTAAGAGTTCGACAAGTAAAAGTCCTGGGTTGGAAAGACGGTGAAAGCACAAAGATTGCTGGCCAGATCTCAGCCAGTGTGGCTCAGCAGAGGAGCTGCGAGGCCGAGACCCTGCGGGTGTTCAGACTCATCACCTCTCAGGTGAGCCACTGCAGCGCAACTGGCCGTGTTTTCAGAGGGTGGCAGGTATTTGATTATAAGTTTCTAGTTTCAAGTACAGCCCATGTTCACTTCGTTTAGTCCATTACCAATGTCTAATGTAGATTTGCAGTTTCAGAGCGGTAGTAATCGTGCGATGGACAGAGATGCTGTATTACAAGGAACCCTTCAGAATCTGGCTCAGTGTGGGGCATGAGGCCATTGGCCTGGCACTCTAGAGGCTAAGACAAGGATTGCCACAAACTTCAGGACAGCCTGGACTACATTTGAGTTCCAGGCCAGCCTAGGCTACTGAGTTAAACCCTGCTTCAAGATAAAAAGTTCATTAAAATAATGAATTAGATAGCCGTCCAGCTTTGCAGGGGTAGTGCCATCATCGAGGTTCTCACCTGCCTACCTTCCTTGTCAGGTGTTTGGGAAGCTCATCTCTGGGGATGCTGAACCTACACCAGAGCAAGAGGAAAAGGCGCTCCTGTCATCACCGGAAGGAGAGGAAAAAGTATACAATGTATTTATTTGTAGACTAAAATTCTGTTTCTCATTTTCATTTTCTTACTTTTGGTCAGACAACCACCTCTTGGGTTCCTTTACATGTTAGTGGGTTTGTGGCTGCATGTGGACTTTTCACTCTTGACTGGCATTAGGAAGAAGATAAGAGAGTTATCTGACAAGCAGCTTACCTCCGTACCTAAGCTGGCTGGAAGCTGCGTCTGTAGAAGCCCTCTGCGGGGCTTGCTGGGCTCTGCCGGCGTCCTTGCGATCGATCGCTGAGTTCTGCCTCCTCCGTGCCTTTTTCCTCCGTGGCCTAGCTGAAAACAGGAGGAAACTTGTTTACAACTTCCCCAAAGAGAAAACAGCTCTGCCTGTGCTAGAGGTCACACTGTCTCTCTGCTTCTGCCTCGTGCTTTCTTTTATCTTACCTTCATCCTCACATGCCTGCTCTCTTCCATGGCTTCTCAAAGAGCTCATACATACCAGATTTGCATTTGAACCCACCACGCCGTCCTTACACACATGTGCAGTATACTTTACTGATACAAGTGCTCTAGTGCTTTGTGACTGTTGTCTGAAAGAGTTGCTGACTGGACAGTACACCTCAGAGGACCGGATCCTGCTGGTGAGGCTCTGCGGGTCACGTGGGGCAGAGCTGCAGGCCTGACGCTTGCCTTGCTCTGGGTCCAGAAAGAAAGCATGATGTTATTGGAAGGCTTTTCATGCTTTGTTTGTTTTGTTTGTTTTTTAAAGATGCTATTAGTGAGATTGAGGGTGATTTTTCTTTTTCTCTAGTCTGCTAAGCATTTACTTCAGAATGGATATTCTTATATATTTCTCTTCTGTTAATTGCTTAACTGTCATTCAGTAGAATAATCACTGCTATGAACTTCAGTCAGTGTGTTATTGGTGTATAGGTAGTTTGTTTTTCAATAATAATAATAATAATAATAATAATAGTAATAATAATATAGCAGTAACATTAAAAGATGCTAGATACAAGCACATCTTTAAGGAGAGGAAAATGATCTCCAGTTAACTCAGGTGTACATATCTGTGATCATATCAAAAACAATTGAAATTGCTCAGTTCAAAGAGAGATACTGCACATATGTCAACATAGTTTTGTTTAAAAATGAAAAATAAGTGAGGAAAGATGTGGACACAAGTCAGTGAAAATAACTCCTGGAACAAAGCTGGGCATAGTTTACCTCAGATGGTGCAGGGCGGCTCCTTGCTGACTACAGGAGAACTTCACTCACTCACTTCTTCCTGAGAAAGCCTTGACAGTTCTATTAGTTAATCTCTTTGGCTTCAGAACTTGTTGGCATAAATTGTTTATAGTACTATCAGTATCTTTAATAACTGTAAAAGTTATAGTGAAACCTTTTATTTCTTGTGGTGGCTATTTGTGTCTTCCTTCTCTTCTTGGGTAATGTAGACTGAACTCAGTGGTTTTGAAGAAATAGCTTTTAGTTTTATGGCTACCTCCTTTCTATTTTTTCTTAAAGATGTATTTATTTATTTTATGTATATGAGTGCATGTCACTCTCTTCAGACACCAGAAGAAGGCATTGGATCCATTACAGATGGTTCTGATCCACTATGTGGTTGCTGGGAATTGAACTCGGGACCTCTGGAAGAGCAGTCAGTGCTCTTAACCACTGAGCCATCTCTCCAGCCCGGGTTACCTCCTTTTAAGCTATAGAATTCGTCTTCTTTATGACTGTGTTCCATATATTTGTTTTGAATTTGACTTCTTCCTGTTTTTCTAGTTTATAAAGGATCAAAGACCTTTTTTTTTCCCTCAAATTTTGTCCATTTTATAATCGCTCTGTTCAAATGGTTTCCTCAATCTTTATCCTTCCTTGTCTTGGTGTCATAAGCTTCAATTTAATAAAAATGTATCTCAACATAGTGTGTGTGTGTGTGTGTGTGTGTGTGCGCGCGCGCACGTGCACTTATTTCTCAAGGCACTCGATAATGTCAAATATACTCATTTTCTCTAAAGATTCTACTTCTCTATTTTCACTTTTCTGTGTAAAGGCAACATCTGACGCTGACCTGAAGGAACATATGGTTGGAATCATATTCAGCAGGAGCAAACTGACTAACTTACAAAAGCAGGTTAGTTACTAGCTGCCCAGGTGTCTTTGTCTTTTAGGTTGCCTGGGGACTTTCAGTTTATAAAATGCCGTCTAAATCTGTGAAGGCTTTTTAATGCTCCCTCTCCATTGGTCCTGGAGGATGTGTGTCTCCTTCTCCTAGGAAGGAATGACCGCATTGCCATAGCTGCATCACTTTGTAGAGTCAGGCCTGGTGCCCTGTGCCTGTGAGCCCAGCCCTTGAAAAGCAAAGAAAGGTGGTTTGAGGATGAGGCTAGCCCAGCCTATGTAGTGAAACCATGCCTCAGAGTAACGGAGAGGGACAGTCTAGTACAAATGTGACTCTTACATCATTGCCTTAGTCACTTCCCTGTTCCCCCCGTTTTCTGTAGATGGGTAGGTGGCTACCAAGCACCTTTTGTCGGTGGATTGATTGATTGATTGATTGATTGATTGATTGATTGGAGGTGGAGCTGCACTATGGTAGCCAGACCTGCCTTAAACTCACAGTCCTCCTCTCTTAGGATCCCAAACGCTAGGATTATTTTTGGGAGCTCTTACACCCACCTGGGTACATTGTTTTATTTGAGTCATAAATAACAGGTATAACAAACATAACATCTTTGTTATATCCCTTTTTCATCTCATTTTCTCAATCACGAAGGAAAGAACTAAGCAGTTAATAATTCTAACTATACCAGTATCAATACTTTTAAACATAAGTATGCAGTGAAGTATGTCTAGATTCTTCAGATACAGGAATGCTAGGTGACATAAAAATAGCACCTTGGAAGACAGATGGAAACCGGGCACAAAGGCACACACCTGTGATCTCAGCCATGTAGATGACAGAGAAAGGAGGGCTTGGATTTAATGCCAGCCTGGTTAGCAGAAGGTAACTCCATCAAAAAACAGGGAGATGAAAAATACTGATTTGTCTTTACCTTGCATATTACTTTTCTGTAACATTTAATCTTTAAAAAAAAAGAATAGCATAAATTTATATTCTATTTTCTTGCTTCATTAGCTTGGCTATTTATATCAGATGATTTAATTATCAAGATTTGTATCATAGTTTCCCCTAGTTTGTTCCATTATTTTTAAGATGAGTTAAGAAAATATATAATGGAGACTATGCTGGCAAAAAGTATTAAATCAGACGTTAACCTGCATATTTTGCATGTTTTGCTTATTCTAGTACCAGTAAAGAAGACCTATGAACAAAACTTTGTGTTTTCTGTGTTTTTTCACATAGGTTTGTGCTCACATTGTCCAAGCTATTCGCATGGAAGCCACACGGGTCCGTGAGGAGTGGGAGCATGCCATATCCAGCAAGGAGAACGCCAATTCCCAGCCCAGCGATGAGGACGCCTCCTCGGATGCCTACTGCTTCGAGCTGCTCTCCATGGTCTTGGCGCTGAGTGGCTCCAACGTGGGCAGGCAGTACCTGGCGCAGCAGCTGACCCTGCTTCAGGACCTCTGCTCCTTGCTCCACACAGCCTCGCCGAGGGTCCAGAGACAGGTGACCCATCATGCCACTCGCTTCTGTTTCTTCCCTGCCACTTGAGAGCTTGAAAATCGGAAGACTTTAAACATGAGCTTTTAGTACTTTGTTTAATTTGTGAGCAAAGCCTAACTCGGTTTTTTATTGCTTAAGACTTGTTCCAATTACAAGTGTAGTGTGATAATAGTACTCTGGGTATCGACTCACTTCTTGCCAAGAGATACATTATGCCATTTAATCCAGAGCAAAGGTAAAAAGGCTTGTTTTGTTTTTTTATTCTGTCTTTGGTGGTAGCTACCACCCTGAAAATACTTAAATCATATTCTCCTCACAATTAAAAGTATAAATTATTAAAAGTATTAAATTAATTTCTGTTCTTCCTACAGATTTTAAAGCTACAGAATAGTAGCTAAGCATATTTTAAATGATAAATTAAAGTAACAGTGTTTAAATGTATTTTTTCAATCTTCTGATCAGGTGACCTCCTTACTAAGACGCGTTTTGCCTGAAGTGACTCCTAACCGTCTGGCCAGTATCATAGGAGTGAAGTCCCTCCCCCCAGCTGACATCAGTGACATCATTCACTCAACTGAGAAGGGAGACTGGAATAAGCTGGGAATCTTGGACATGTTTCTGGGATGTATTGCCAAGGCTCTCACTGTCCAGCTCAAAGCCAAAGGGACCACCATCACAGGGACAGCTGGCACCACTGTGGGCAAAGGAGTTACAACAGTCACCCTGCCAATGATTTTCAACTCCAGGTTTGTCATTCTCACAATTTAGTATCAAACACTTACAACCTCACAAATTTTACCTGTTGCCTCATCACCAAATAACATGGATGAGCAGCTGCCTATCGGTATAAATGGGATGTCAGGGCAGCAAGATGACTCCCACGTACAAGGTTGGTAACCTGCGTTTGACACCCCCTAGAGGTGGAAGGAAAGAAGAGATTTCATGAAGATGCCCTCTTCCGTATACATGGGGTATCCCATGAATGTATGCGCACCCTCACCCACCAATATTAATATTTCTAATGATTTAAAATCACTAGAATAAAAGTTTAAATCAAAGTTGAAGGAACAGTGGTGGCGTAAGCCTTTAACCCCAGCACTTGGGAGGCCAAGGCAGGAGAATCTCTGAGTCTGAGACCAGCCTGGTCTACAGAGTGAAGAAAGCCAAGGCTATACAGAGAAACCCTGTTTCAAAAATAAATAAATAAATAGCAATCAATAAATAAATGAGATTAAAATTACTAAAATTTTAAAAAGGAGTATCATAGAATATATAAAGTAAGCTTTTTAGGTAACATTTGGTATTTGTGTTGAAAAGGATTGACTACCAGTCACTGTATAGAAACATTGATTTCAGGTTCATGTTACTATTTTCCACAATAAAAACAAACTTCATATCACTTAGTACTTCATAATTAATTTAAAACTCTACAGAGACAAACTGTAGAGGAAGGTTTTTCTGATCTTAAATTTATAAAACACTAATGTCAAAAGCTATGTAGAAAAAGATTCACAGATTTGCTAGGAAACAGTGAATATATTTGGCATATATAGATAAAAATGTTTCTAAATTGAAAGAACTACTTGGTACATAATAGACTGTTGATATAAGATTAAAGTAATGTTTAAAAAAGGGCAAAGGACCAATAAGTGTCAGTAACTTTGTAGAAAAAGTTAACAATGTCAATGAACAATGGAAGAGATAGGCAAACGTGGATCAAACAGCTACCGGCTGGGAGATGGCTCAGCCAGTCACACGGCTGCAGCACACGCGTGGGTACACAAAGCTATACAGTGTACAGTTCTAGAGCTGCCAGAACTTCCGCTAACACCAGCTGGGTGCACACCCTGTGTGCTGTCCCAAAGGTAGGAGACAGACACAAAGACCCCCTGAACAAGCAAAGGGCGAGCCCCAGGTTCAGTCAGAGGTTACCTCCATACACGGTGAGGAAGGATTAAGGAAGACACCCAGGGTTAGTGCTGGGCCACCATACACATCCACACACACATGTCCACACCTAGAACACACACACACACACACACACACACACACAATGTGAAAAGCAATTTTTAATAGCAAAATAATGTATAGAGCTTAAGAACATGATGAAGGGATAAACATTTTTAAAGGATTTTGTTTATTTTATTTGATGCGTATCAGAGCTTTGCTTATATGTGTGCATGCACCACATGCATGCAGTACCCATGAGGCTAGAAGAGAACACAGGCTGTCCTGGAACTGGAGTTACAGCTATGTGCTAGCACATACATGTGGGAAGGTGAACGTGGATCCTCTGCAGATGCAAGATGCTTTGAGCACGTAGCCATCTCTGTCCCCAGGCATTTTCATCTCGTACAGACTTTGGGTGCCAGTTATGTTCATATCTCCACGTACACTGGAAACAGTCTGTACTCCATGGCTTAAGAATGAATAGTAGTGATCTGGAATATTGTACAGACAAAAAGAGTAGAAACGGAGCATAAATAGGAACACCTGTTCTCTTGAGATTAGAGAAAGAGACAGGGTAATGTTTTTAACTTTCTTTTAAAATATTTCAGGTATGTCCTAGAAAGATGATTTAGTGGTTAACAGTGGGGTTTTTTTGTTTGGTTTTGCAGAGTACCAGGGTTCTCTTCCTAGAACATACATGGTGGTTATTAGTTCAGTTCCAAGGGATTATGCACCCTCTACTGGCTTCCGTGGGCTTGCACACCTGGGTACATACACATGCAGGCAGGCACACACACATATACATAAAAATAAAAAATATGTGAATAACAATGTTGAATACCACACCTGTGATTCCGGCACTCATGGAAATAAGAAAGGAGATTAAGTTAAAGGCCAACCTAGATTGCATAGCAACACTGTGTCTCAAAAATGAAAACAAAACAAAAACAACTGAATACTAGTGAGATGGCCCAGTGACTAAGAGCACCTGCAGCCAAGCCTCCCAGTCTGGGTGTGAGCCCCTTGACCCACACAGTGCAAGGACAGAACAAACTCTGAAAGTTCTTTGACTTTCTGAATCCCATAGCACACTTCCACATACATATGCACACAAAATGAATAAAAAGAAGTGCAGTAAAAATCAAAAGGACATTCTAGTTGACTGTGTCAGCTAAACAGTGCAGTGCTTTGAGCTGCAACAGCATTGTTTTCTTTGCAGCTACCTCCGACGCGGCGAAAGTCATTGGTGGATGAAAGGCTCCACTCCCACTCAGATCTCAGAGATCATCATCAAGCTGATCAAGGATATGGCCGCAGTAAGTCTTGTGTAATGAATACTGGTACTCAGTAAGTGTCTGTGTAGCTGGGGCTGGAAGGGCTACCTCAACACTTGAGAACACTAACTGCTCTGGCAAACGGTCGGGGTTCAGGTTCTGGTGCCCACAAGATGACTCACAACTGTCTGGCACCACACGTGTGCGCACAGACACACACACACACACACACACACACACACGGGGAGGGGGAGCGGGGGAAGAACACATACATACATACATTCAACCAAACATACATATAAAATAAAAATAAATAAAATTTTAAAAATATTTTTACTGGGGACTGTACCCAGAATTATGGGGTGAGCCCGTCTGTGCTCTCAGGCTCCAGCGAGAACACCAAGGGCAATGAAATTGGCTTAAATGTCAAAGTTCCCAATCATGGAAGCCTTATTTGTACCTTTTATGTTTAAGTATGAAAGAAAATGTCCTTGAGCACTATGGAGAAACAGTATTGAGGCCTTTAATTTTTATTTCCTTCAATCATCAGAGTAGAGGTCAGCAGCTGAGATACTTCATATGCTGTGAAGGATTTTAGCCTGTGTCCTCCTCTAAAAGCATATGGCCTTGCTATAAATAAGATTCTCTTTTGAGAGGTGTTTCTCAGAGAGAAGGGTTTGCACAATTCTGGTTACTTAAAAAGCTATTCTTTCCTGCCCAATAGGGTCACCTGTCAGAAGCCTGGTCCCGAGTGACAAAAAATGCTATTGCAGAGACCATCATTGCCCTGACCAAGATGGAGGAAGAGTTCAGGTCCCCAGTGAGGTGTATTGCCACAACCAGAGTAAGCTTCTGTCATTGTTTTGAATTTGGTCTGTATCGTTATGTATGATTAATAAGTCAACGTAGGCACAGGTTTAATTATTAAATATGATAGTAATTCCTGTTCACCGTTGGGTGTATAGTATCAGCTTTTGTTATTATCTTGAAGCTGAGGATATACTGGTTAGAAAAGTCTAAATTACAGTGTTTATTATCCTTCTACTGACCTACTTACCTAGCTTACCTTAGTGAATTGAGCAGTAGTTGCACTGTGCTATGAGAGACTGATGATTCTTCAAAGACAAGGCTGCCTATGCACACTTCTTTCTAATGAAAACCAGCTCAACTACTGGTTTGTATGCCTTGTTTTTAAAAAACAATACTTGGGCCTAGAGAAATGGCCGGCAGTTCAGAACACTGTTACTCTCACAGAGGGTTCAGCTCAGTTCCCAATCCTCACTCGGTGCCTCACAGCTACTGTAACTCCAGTTCCAGGGGATTTAACACCTACTTCTGACCTCAACAAGCATGTAAGTGGTGTGTGTGTGTGTGAGTGTCTGTGTGTGTGTGTGTGTGTGTGTGTGTGTGTGTGTGTGTGTGTCTGTGTGTCTGTGTGTCTGTGTGCATGCACAGGCAAAATGCTCATGCACATAAAATAGAATAAATAAGTCTAAAAAATGTTTTAAAAATATACATGCTAATTTTAGGTAGGGTTGAACATTTAAGGAAATAGGGTTACATTCTTAATGAGACATCTAATATTTAACATACTGGGTTTTATGAGCCCAAACTCATAACTCCATATATATAACTCCAAAGGTGATTTAAGCTATTGCTGAAGAGGGCAGGGTGACATCCTTAGGAACTGTACACACTACTAGAAATCAGTTAGAGTAATTCTCTGAAGTCTGTAAAAGAAGGTTTGTTTTATTAGAGCAGAGAAATCCAGTTTATGCTAGCATGCTAATGGGTATGGCACTTAAATATTTTATTGTTACCCTCTTCCTACCACTCAAGTATTCATTCATTCCACATTCCCTTTTCACTTGCATAGATTCTCTTTTTCTCCTTTTTCAATGTTTATTAATGAATGAACATGTCATTCTGTGTAAAACTGAAGTTCACTCTTTATGTCCCTCAGAAATGGGACAGTGTTTCGTGTACATGGGTCTCACCCATGTGTATGTGCCATCTGTCTCATCACCTCAGATTTTCTAGAATTTTGTGAAGTTTATTAGACATTTATTTTTGGCAGAATGTACAAAGTAGGTCTTGAGACAACAGAGCCTTCTGAAAAACTGTTACGGTGTGCACAATAACCTAATATATACCAACGACTTCTGGAACTGCAAAACTAGCTTTTTTCAGTCAGCTCATTGTGAGACTAGAACTTGAGTTGGCATTCACTGGTGCATGGCACATACGCAACATCAGAAAAACCAAGTGCTACTAAATATCTATGCCTTTCCAAAGGGGGCGAGCATTTATTCGTCTCTGTCAGATATCAAGCATTTCTAAGTGTGTTCCCGTACGGTATTGAGTAATACAGCAGCCTTCCTCCTCAACAGCTCTGGCTTGCCCTGGCGTCACTGTGTGTTCTTGATCAGGACCATGTGGATCGCCTCTCCTCGGGCAGGTGGATGGGAAAGGACGGGCAGCAGAAGCAAATGGTAAGTAAGGTCAGGGCTGTGCTGTGAGAACTTTTTCTTTATAGTTAGCGATAGGTCATGGGGAAAGACTACTGGAAACTTTTATCTAGTGTGTCCAATTTGCCTCAGAAACCTACTTTATGCTTTAGAAAATCTAGGGGCTTTTATTTGACTATATAAAATCTTTCTCCTTCTCTGGTTCACGCCTATGTCAAGCAAAATTTGTATGTAGCCTGACTGATTTGTGCTAAAATACGATTATCCTTAGGACAAAAAAGGCTGCAAACCAGCAAGAGGAATGGCGTGGCATATCCTCCTCAGTGTAGTCGGGAGGCAGGGGAGCACTGGATGCCTTCGCAGGGGCGTGGTGCAGCCCTCTCAAACACTTCTGGTTACCTTTTTTTAATGAACTGTGCTCATTTATCATTCATGAGATGAACCAGGGAGAATACTAAATCACTAAATAAAGTCATTTTCTTCCTTTATCCCTTGACCCTGCACACACATTAATCTTATTCTTAGAGATTTTGATAGCTCAGTATATACCTATAGTAGTTCTGTTTTCAATTCAAATTCTGAAAGTCTGGCAGATTTTAGAGCAAAGGCCTTCAGTATCATAAATACATTAGTTAGGTTCAATTGTCTGAGACTTTCTTGGAGTCTAACGTAGCGTGTGAAAACATCTTCTTCCAGCCTATGTGTGATAACCATGATGACGGGGAGACTGCGGCTATCATCTTATGCAACATCTGTGGGAATCTGTGCACTGACTGTGACAGATTCCTGCATCTGCATCGACGGACGAAAACTCACCAAAGACAGGTGGGGTTTGTCTTCATAGCTAGAACTCTGAAATAATGTGGGAGCCAACTAGGGGAAATGGGCTTTGGGGTTTGTGAACCCACTTGACTCTCAGTGGTCCCATTTATTACTTACAACTGAGCAAGTGCTTGCATTTTCCGAGCCTTAGTCAGCACCTTAATTATATGGAGCTGTCGTGAACACGGGAGAGAATGCTGGATATGCCTGGAACTTCTTACACTGCTTTATAAAGAAAGCCATTGTTGCTGATGATTAAGTTTATGCTTATACCCAGAAACTAAACACATTTATCTCTTTTCTGTAACGGAACAACAGGTCTTCAAAGAAGAAGAAGAAGCTATAAAGGTTGACCTTCATGAAGGCTGTGGTAGAACAAAACTGTTTTGGTTGATGGCATTAGCAGATTCTAAAACAATGAAGGCAATGGTGGAATTCCGAGAACACACAGGTAAAAGAGAATTAAAAGTTAAGTCATGACGTAAGAGGGAGAGTGAACCATGTCTGAAATGTCTAAGTTAGATACGAGCTGAGATGGTTTGTATGTGCTGGACTCAGGGAGTGGCACTGTTGGGAGGTGTGTCCTTGTTGGAGTAGGTGTGTCTTTGTGGGTGTGGGCTTTACCACCGACCCTTGTCCTAGCTGCCTGGGAGCTAGTAAATTGCTAACAGACTTCTGATGAAGATAAATTCTTAGCTTCTCCTTAAATCGGATCCTTGTAAACCATTCTGCTCCCTGGTGACCAAGCAGTATATGAGCCAGTGAGGGCCATTGATATTTAAATCATCACAGTGAATGAGAAGTCCACTGGCCTCTGTGAAATCATTTTCTTAGACTACTTACACCTTCGTGAGTGAGCCAGCCTGTCCATACCATGTCTGCACTGTCTCACTACAAGGTCCTGTGATGCCACGATCCCTCAGAGTCTCTTCTACAGTTAGTACCTCTCAGGGCTCACTAAAATAATAAAAGTGAGCAGCCATTGCCTTAAAAAATGCCTTTTGTATGTCTAGTACACTTGAACCTCAGATATTTTCATTCTATTATTTTTTATAAAATAAAGCCTTACATATCACAAGCTTAACGTATAAACATGAAAACCTGTCATTCTTAGCAAAGCTGCTGTCTGCCATTGTCCTACTGACACAATTTTTTCTCCTTGGCCTTGAGCATAAATCTGAATAAATTAACTCTATATAAAGGTGACTCATGCTACAACAACGCCTTTTCTCAAACCCAATTTGTTTTTCTCCTGTAAGCTGTCATGTAATACATGTAATGTTGACCTTTCCTTTTACATAAACACTCCTTTCCTTTTCCAAAGAACGTTCTGCAGTCATTTCTGGAACCCGTGACTGTTACTCGAATTTGTGTGCCTGTATTCAGAAATGAGCAAGATCTTTAATCTTCGTTTTAAGGAATTCTGATTCTTTGAATATTTCAATGTATTTAAATTCTTTGAAATTGCAGAGTTCCTTGGGTAGATTTTTCTATTTTTCAAGTTTTATAATCTAGTCAGATTTTGTACTGTCATGTAATTTGGTTACATAAAAATATTTAAAAACTTCCCTTTATTCTATGTACTTTTTAAATCATAATATTTATCTCTTGTTGTATGTTTTGGGTAAGGACTTGCCAGATTTGCTCATTCTGCTATCTTGACTAGATATATAGTCTCTTTCTTCTGCTAAAAGGCTATAAACCAGTCAAGTTTATTTGGTTTTAGATTTATCTCTATTTTTTTACCCCTTCGGTGATTTTTTAATAATTAGGGCAGCTTACAGTCCTTAATAACTGAAAGAAATCTAGTCTGCTATTTCAAAATTAGCTGTATTACTATATAAAAAGCATGACTTTCTACAAGATTTTTTCTTCTGTTTGAACCTAGGCAAACCCACCACAAGCAGCTCAGAAGCATGCCGCTTCTGTGGGTCCAGGAGTGGAACGGAGTTATCTGCTGTTGGCAGTGTTTGTTCTGATGCAGACTGCCAGGTAGGTATCTAGTTAGAGACTAGGCCATCTCAAGAATTGGTTTGTGGATTTGTTTGTTTGGGGTTTGGCCCCTGGTTTGGGAAAGTGAGCTAGTGATTAGGAGAGTTTTCTATCAGGATTTTATGCTTCATGCCTAGCCAACTAAAGTCATAGTTCACTTTTTATCAGTGCTGCTCTTTTATATTGGATGAAATCTTTTAATTGCATTAAGAGAAAAACACTGTTAATCCTAGTTTATATTCAAAGCATAGGAATAATTATTGCTTTGTTCTAATAGGCATTTCCTATGAAGTTGTTTAGAGGAATTAATATAGTTGGTCTAACCGAGGTCACATGCCTTTTTCACCATTCTAAGACTGCTGTGACTCGTCTTCCATAGGAGTACGCGAAGATCGCCTGCAGTAAGACACATCCTTGTGGACATCCATGCGGAGGTGTCAGAAATGAAGAACACTGTTTGCCCTGTCTGCATGGCTGTGATAAGAACGCTACCACATTGAAACAAGATGCGGACGACATGTGCATGATCTGCTTCACTGAGGCGCTCTCTGCAGCACCCGCCATTCAGGTTGCCTCAGCTTTTAAATGTGCCTAGATTTTAACAGGAGGAGATATAAACACATTTCTCAAGTAAAAAGATGATTGGAACTTTCTTTAGATGGCCAAGGAAAAATGTCCTTTTAATATGTATTCATTAGTATATGCTGAGTAGAAATTCTGTTGCTTCGTGTTCTGCTTCTCATTCTGCAGGTCCAACCACTGGTGATTTTTATGAGCCTAATTATAAAGTGCTTTGAAGGGAGAAATGATCAGATTATCAAGTAGCTAACCTCTCCTTAATTTCTGAAATACAGAGTATGTTGTAGCATATATACCTACTCTGTATGTAACAATATATACATCAGTACATGATAGAAGTTTATGACTTTTGACATTTATCATTTCTTTTCTCTATGTTAGCAAATTGAGTAATTCACATTTTCCTGACCTAGCCTCTTGTTACATAAGTGGCACCAATACATGACAAGAAAAACTTAGAAGTTGAAAACCTAGTCACTAATGAATGTCTCATGAGTAAGTTTTAAAAGCCCTGACATGCCTTGGTACTAAAGAGTTTGGTTTTTCTCTTCCCTACGTCTTGTAGCTCTCCTACATTGGAGAGTCTCCCCATACTGCAGTGTGGTCATGACCGCGTTTGCTCACTCTCGTCCTTGTTTCTCTCCTTAAGTTGGACTGCAGTCATGTATTCCACTTACAATGCTGTCGGCGAGTGTTGGAAAACAGGTGGCTTGGTCCAAGGATAACGTTTGGATTCATATCGTGTCCCATTTGCAAGGTGTGGAAAGAACCTGAACTTACCTACTTTTGTGTCTTTTCGTCTTTGTTTTCATCTCCAACAGTTTCCAGCCTCTCCTGGCGTCCTTCCCCAAGTCTCCATTACTTTTTGTCCTCATCATCCACATAGTGTAAGGTCTCTCCAGAGTAGAAATATACCCAGTAGTAAACTGTTCCCTTACTTAGATCAGTGGTTCTTAACCTGTGGGTTGTGACCTCTTTGGGGGGTCAAACAACCCTTTCACAGTGTCACCTAAGACTATCAAAAAACACAGATATTTACATAACAGTATATCTCATTACACAGATATTCATAACAGTAGCAAAATTGTAGTTATGAAATAGCAATAAAAATAATTTTATTGTTGGGAAATCACGTTAAAGGGTCACAGTATGAGGAAGACTGAGAAACAGTGACTGAGACCTTTGTGTGTCCCCTGACTTTCAGGCAAAAGCTGGCTAAATTGAAGTAAATAGATCATCCATGGCATGAGAAATGTTAATTTAAGAAGCACTGTGTATTAGTGACAAGTGCGTCACTATCCAGATCCACTAAGAGTTATGTCACACAACCATGAGGCACAAACAGGAAAAGGACCCCTGGTGAAATATTGTCATTCAATGCCCTTAGAACACATGCTTTTAAAACTAATAAACTAGAACATTTCTCTGACATTAGAACACATATCT
Organism: Rattus norvegicus; assembly: GCF_021556685.1. Taxonomy (NCBI): domain Eukaryota; kingdom Metazoa; phylum Chordata; class Mammalia; order Rodentia; family Muridae; genus Rattus; species Rattus norvegicus. Next base: position 85,632,540 of record NC_141548.1, on the reverse strand, counting down.
ATAAAAGTAGTAATGGAAGTCGGAAACGGCTTAGGCAACCTACAGTGTTAATAAAACCCCTTCCTTAAAGGATATATCGGGGTTGGGGATTTAGCTCAGTGGTAGAGCGCTTGCCTAGGAAGCACAAGGCCCTGGGTTCGGTCCCCAGCTCCGAAAAAAAGAACCAAAAAAAAAAAAAAAAAAAAGGATATATCATTGTCTGCCCCATTACTTCTCTCTGTCTTGCTTTGTAAAGTTCTTTCTGTTTTTTTTTTTTTCTTTTAACCTTTTTGTTTACAGGCAATTGCAATGGACTTAATATGAAAAATCCTAGCCCAGTCTTTGCTTACTTAGACTAATAAAAAAAAAAATATTAGAGTATTTTATTGTCCCTTTTCATGGTGCCACAGAACAGTCATGTTTACAAGCCTGGGAAAGCGGAGAAGATGGTATAGAGAATATGATCATCTCTTAGCTGACAAACCATCTCCAAGGAGCCAAAACACATTCACAACCCACAGATGAGGTCATAGGTCATATCTGGAGCAACAAGATAGCCTTTGTTCCAAGAACAGCTAAGACTGAAGAAGATGTATTTCAGTCAGAAACTACGAAGTCAAGAAATGCAAATGTTTTGTGCAGAGTCCTCATTCTCCCATTTTCCTTGATCTTGGCAAAATAGAAGTTTTGAGGACTTTACATCAGTGCTTTACAGACACTGAGTTTTCTAGCTGCTTTTCTCCTGTTCCAGTGGTTGGCACTTGAGTGTACATTCAATGTTTGTTGGACTCTTTCATAAGCACTTCTGTTAAAAATATACTTTTTATTTCAGAACAAAATAAATCATATAGTATTAAAAGACCTGCTTGATCCAATAAAAGAGCTCTATGAAGATGTCAGAAGAAAAGCCTTAATGAGATTGGAGTACGAAGGGCTGCATAAGAGTGAAGCGATCACGACGCCGGGCGTCAGGTTTTACAATGATCCAGCCGGCTATGCCATGAACAGATACGCATATTATGTTTGCTACAAATGCAGAAAGGTATGCTATGGGGGATACTCAGGTATTACAGTTCTGAGATTACCCATATAACTCAGTTGGATTGTATAGTGACATATAATTATTCTTAAACCTTAAGCTAGAAATTAAAAATGAGAAAGCTTTGAAAAATGTTTCAAATTGAAATAATCTACTTAATTGGGAAGAGGAGAACACTTTTTTTTTTTTTTGAGGGGAACACTTTTTATCTAAACAAACTTTTTCTAAAGCGTATAGAATTTCCATACAAAGGACACTTCACATCATGACTGATCAACTGCCTGGTACAACCAGTTCTTTCATGGGCTGGTCTGATTCCGGCCTGTTGGTCACTCGTGTTTTACCAGCACTCCTGCGTAAGCCACTGTTCCTCCTGGTTTTGTGTGTTTGCTCCCACATTCATGACTTTACCCACCACCTATACCATTATGACGTCTAGATTCTTTGAGGTTTCTTTATAGACATTTGAAGTCCTCACAGACTTCAGTGTTGACATCTGCTGTGACAAACATCAGCCTTCATGTCTTCCATTTCCCATGTAACCATGCACACACTCCATCTGACTCTGCGTGAGGATTCCGCTCCGGTTCCGCCTCTGTAACATGCTCACCCTTCCCAGCGCCACCACCTCTGCCTACAATCCCACTGTTTGGCATCTACACCCATCACAACACACAACCTCCATTGTTTCTACTGCTTTACTCCTCCCTCCCCTACATCGTAAGCTCTGTAAAGACAAATGATGCGTGTGTTGTTTCCATTTATCTGTCTTCAGCCCCTGATGTTTGGTCAGTCCTATGAATACTAGATTCATTAGAAAGTGAATAAATGAGTGAAGGGCGATATGCAGTCCTGAAATACAATAAGAAAATTAATGAATGGAACGTAAATAGATGGTAGACAGGCACATGCACATACAAGGAAAGACCAAGGGCACACATTTGTCAAAGCTATATTGTTAGAAATAATAAAATTCCATTTATGTGTAATTACTGTGCAAACATTAATTACAAATGCATATTGTGCTACCACAGGGGTAATAGTCACATGCCTAAGAAGCCATGTAGAAGATCCAGAAAGCTGGCATCCTGGTAAAGCCACATTTAGCTGACAGATGAGCATTATAGACTCTGCGTCGATGAAGCCTGTCTTTTGTCCTGTTTCTCTTGTACAGACAATACAATGATATTGACTCACCTTGTTTCCTCTCAGATTGGACCTAGCTTTTTGACTGTAGACATACAGAACATGCAAATTGTCCCAATTTCTTAGCCTCATTTATTTTGTGCCCAAACAAGTAAAAATAAATTGCCCATCAAGATAGTTTCATTCATTCCAGTGCTCACATTAGACATTTACTTTTTAAACATAGTTGGATTTACAAGTATGAGCAGTATTCCAAATAGAATTTCTTAATTTTTTGTTCATTTCCAAAATTATATGATCAGAAGATGTTTAAATTGACTTTTGTTTTTTGCTTTCTTGTAAAACTGACAATTTAAAGTCTCTTCTAATTTATGCCAGGCACACTTAATTGTATATAATTGTGAATTAGGAATTGATATGCATGTTTTAAGCAATAGAAGGGAATATGTTGTGTAAGATTTCAGAATGAGAAAAACTCCCACCTTTTCCCAGAAAAAGCACCAATTGTATTTACTACTTGATGCCTTATTCCTCATATTTGTTTGAATATTGTATATTTTCTCATCATTTTCCTTTAATAGCACAATTTTTTTAGACTCCTTCTGAAAGGAGAATGCCCACATTCTAGAATTGAGATTATTTTTAAGCCAGGCATGGTGGTATACACCTTTAATCCCAGCACTCAGGAGGCAGATAGCTACACAAAGAAACCGTGTCTTGTGAAAAAACAAAATAGATAATAAATGAATAACTGGCTTCATTTGTACCCTGATTCTCCCTGCAGTTGTCAGTGTACACACCAGTTACTTGGCACTGCGAGGGAGTGTCATGCAGGTCCTGCAGCCACACTGTGTCCTCTGCTGTTGTTTCATGAACACATGGTTTCTCCACAGGCATATTTTGGTGGTGAAGCTCGCTGTGATGCTGAGGCTGGACAAGGAGACGACTACGACCCCAGAGAGCTCATCTGTGGAGCCTGTTCTGATGTGTCTAGGGCTCAGGTAGGCAGATGTTAGACAACCAGGAAGTCACTAGAGTGGTGGCTCACCAGTTAGGAGCACGGCTGTCTTCCAAGGAACCAAGCAGGGTTCACAGCACCCTCAGCAGGAACCCATAGCCTTCCATGACTCCAGCTCTGGGGGATGACAGCCTCCAAAGGCACCTTGACATTCACAAGTATACAAACACCTACACAGTTAAAAGTAAGAAAATTAAACCTTTCTCAGTCAAAATTTTGTCTTTGAAATAAGACCGATCTCCCATGATCTTTGCCTCAACACACACGTAGTCTATGTGATACATACCAGGATTGTGCATGAGTTTCCAGTCGTTCCTGAGTGTTATTTCTTTTTAATATTTTCACTCTGTAGTTGACATTCATGAAGTGATCACTATATTTAAGCAATGGAAGCATTTACTTATTTCACTTACAAACCTGCACTCAAACTTTTAGGCTTTCCTATCCTTAATAAAACTCTCACAGTATACATATGGAATTGGTAGATAGTAAAATATTATTGGGCACCTTTCTAGCCCAATAAAACATTCATGAAGAAATAAAAATCTTTAAAGGAGGGTGGGGCTGGAGAGATGGCTCAGTGGTTAAGAACACTGACTGCTCTTCCCGAGGTCCTGAGTTCAATTCCGAGCAACTACATGGTGGCTCCCAACCATAATGGGATCCGATGCCCTCTTCTGGTGTATCTGAAGACAATGATACTGTACTCATATAAAATAAATAAATCTTAAAAAAAAATCTTTAAAAACATTCATGAGGAAATTTAGTCTGTGTATTAATCAGATAGATTGTGTGGGAGACTAAACTTGAACTTGAGGCTTTGATTAAGATCTTTTGGACCACAAATTTACTCACTAATTTTTTAACTTAAACCACTTGTATTTTCAGTCAGCTTTCAAAGATACATGTGCTCTCAAAATATTGATTAATAAGCTATACACTTTTTAAATTGACTGTACATGTCTTCAGCTATCATAAGTATTGTTGAAATAGCTCATTATAATCTTGTGTCTCCTGTCCTTTATTATAGATGTGTCCCAAACATGGAACAGACTTTCTAGAATACAAATGTCGCTACTGCTGTTCAGTGGCTGTCTTCTTCTGTTTTGGAACAACACATTTCTGCAATGCTTGTCATGATGATTTTCAAAGAATGACCAGCATTCCTAAGGAAGAGCTCCCACACTGTCCTGCAGGTATGTTTTCAATATTTTAAGCCTACAGTAATCTATATAGTAATGAGTTTTAAACTCTGTTTCTAGTGTCAGTTTATGGTTCCTGAATAAGATAAGACCTTGAGGTCATATATTAGGAGCTCTACTGAGACATCTCCCAAGGAAGCAAAGGAAAAGCAAGCCATGTGAAGTTTAATGTCTTAAATCCTTAAATTCTTGGCAGGATTATGGGAAAAGATTGTGTTACTTCTCGAGGGCGGGAGGGAGATGACGTATCTGTGATGTCTTGCATGTACTAGCAAATGCCACACCACTGAATAGAGTCTTTGTAATTTTTTATTTGATGACAGGGTCTTAGTAAGTTGCCCAGGCTAGCCTAAACTCACTCTGTAGCCCTGGCAGAGGCCCCAAACCTTCAGTCCTTCTGCCCCAGACTATGACTGGTTGAGACTCCAGGCCTCTCCATCATGTCCAGCTTGTGATGTTTTGGGGCTCTTGGGGGTCTTTGTTTGTTCTCCATAGGAAGATTTCCATAACATAGAAGAAGATTTGATGTACAATACCTAGGAAGTGGCAGCAGAGTCAGAACCAGAAAGCTAAGGACATTAAAATGTCCATAGGAGAAACTACTGTCCATGGAGATCAGGCAAAGAAAAAAATGAACACAAAACCCCAGGGTCTGAAAAAAAATTGTGAGGGAATAGGTGAGACTGGAAGAAGAGTTGTATATGAGCTGAGTGTGGTTAGTGTAAGTACACACGTACACAAGTATAGTTTTGTTCAAGCTCTGAAGCGCACGCGCCTACCTATGGCTTGTTAGAGTACAGATGGTAGGTCCCCTCAAGCAGGGCACTAGCTCCACCCCTCAGTCATCAACCTGCAGTCCTCACCATGGGATATACCCGCTCACAAAGAGACTACAAAAGGACAGAAGGCTCACTATGACAGTTATATCCTAGTAAAACGTAGATGATCCTAGAGTCTAACAAGGGAGTGGGCTGATAGTATTAAATGCTGTCAATTGGTAGTTTAAAACACTAGGAGGAGGACACAGTGGTGTCTCTTTGTACCGACATGTGCAAAGCCTAAGACATAGCACAGGTGATAAATGCAAGGTTCAGAGCAGTGTCTGCACTGTGCTACCTTTTGAAGAAAGGGCAAAGTAGGGATATACACTCATTTACATGTGTGTCAGTAAATACTACGAATAGACGAGAAACACGCAAAGTTTAATTGACTCACTATTGAGAACTGGGGCAACATTTTAGAGATGGGAGGATAAGCAGATGACTCATAAAGAATCCTGTAACATTTCAACTTAAGTCATATGCAATATGTTGACATTTGTTTGTGTCAAATAAAAAATGTTAAACTGATCTCTATTAGAACTCCTCTTTAATTGGTAGCAGACTGTGAAAGAAGGGAATGGAGAATGCTGTGAGAGAACAGGGTGTTAGGGCAACTGTCAGGAAAGAAGAGAGTGGTGACAGTGAGGAGGAGAGGGGCGGGGAGGAGGAGGATCAGAGACTACCAGAGATGATCTTAGCTCTGAGGGAGAGGAGAGTATTCAGCAGGAGTAGAAGGTCAAGGTCTGGAAAGCAGCAGGAACCAGGAGAAAGTCCATCATGCTTCCAGGCCTTATGACATGGGAGGGGCCTGGGGGACAGCCACTTTCCAGTTGAAAATGTAAAGGCAAACAGTGTCATCAGGGAAGGTCCAAGTTTTACTAATAAAGGAAACTGTATTTTCTTAAAAATGCTAAGAATGAAGTTTGCAAAGAAATTAGTGTTCTAAGGAACACAGGTGTGGTGTGTAAGCCGAGATGAGAGGTCAGGCCACGGCTTCCACTGACTGCAGGTGACCGATCAGAGGACAAAGAGGACTGAGTCCATAAATAACTGTGGCTCCCAGGAGTGAGTTAGGGAGTGTCAAAGGGCCAGTCCGCCAGTGCTCAGTAATATAGTGCTGGTTAACACTGTCACACACCTATTTACACTTTTAAATAGAAGAGGTCAGGTTTTGATTTTACACTAGTATAAGCTGACTTGATTTCAAACCTGTGTCTTTCCAGATTACTATAGTCCTTTATTCATGTTTTAAATTCATCCTCACTTTGCTTCAGATACTTAACAAAGGGCATTACCAGTCTTCCCACGTTGCTGATGTGCAGTTAGGTTTTCTTCAGGGAAGTTAGATGAAAGTGAACATGATTTATTTATATTTAAGTTTGATTTTACTTGTAAAATAAATTCCCCCACAAAAAAAAAAAACTGGTTTTTTTCAATGCAGAATAATTTTCTGCTAGATTAAGGTTGGAGATTTGTGTGACTGATTTTGATCATTGCTCCTTAAAACTCTGTAGGTCAGTGAACCTTTGGACAGGGTGTTATGAGTCAGGGGCCATGTCACTTCCTACACACACACACACACACACACACACACACACACACACACACGTGTCCATAATGCTGAAGCTCGCATGGTAGACATGTTTGTGCTAAGAAAAAATTATTTTTAGTTTGTTAATCCATAGACATGTTACTTCTTTGAATGACGTGATTTGTATTCACATGACGTGTGTATTTTAAAATTACCTGCCTTTACCTCCTTCAGGTCCCAAAGGCAAACAGCTAGAAGGAACTGAATGTCCACTCCATGTTGTTCATCCGCCCACGGGGGAAGAGTTTGCTCTTGGTTGTGGAGTGTGCAGAAATGCTCACACGTTTTAGAACTTTCAGATCCTTTGTCTACAAAGAGGATAGTTGCCTTCATCCCCTGGGAGGATGCAGTGAAACTTAAACTCTGCTCAGGATAAGAACGGGACCATTTTACATTCTGAAAACGAACCATTTCCAGTGCAGGAGTGATGCCAAATACTGTGTACATAATTCTTGCTACGAACGTTTCCCCATTGTTTTGGTTTATCATCTTTGAACCAAGACATCAAACTTGTGAGGTGTTTGCATGTGGCCATTACCGTCACTGGCCTGTGGAGCATTGGACATTTATAGATAATTGATATAAAAGGATCTCCATACTCATGGACTAAGAATGATGCTGGCTTTCAAGCAAAAAAAGAAAAATAATCACTGTTTATTGTATACTGCCTTTTTGTAATCCTGTACAATTGCATCACGGGTGGGTATAAAAAGAGGAATATTCTGGTTTCTTTCCTAGACTGTTATTTAAAAAAAAAAAATTGTGTTAGTAAGGCCTATAACTGTAATAAGTATCAGACTGTATATAAAGCTATCAGTGTTTGTCCTGTATGAGAATTACTAAATGACACAGCAGTCTCATTTAAACCTGTAGGTTACGTTTGAGCCTGAAGCTCTAATGCAGTGCAATACTGGGTGTGCCTCACTACCTTGCAGCTGTCAGCATATTGGAATGTACGTCAGTAAACCACTGTGCTCTACACAGTGAGAGCGTCTTATGCTTGTGTGACGTGGTGTTTTCAAAGACAATGTAAACAACTTATGAAGCCTAAAGCCCACTTATAACACACTCATAACTTCCCTGTTTAGGGAAATAAAAATACCAGTAAAGCACACTAATGGGATCTTAAACACTACGTAGAAAGTCATGAAAATAAATATCCAAAGCCACCTCTTCCCACAGACACATGCCGAAGACAGCAATCACTGAGGAAATGAGTGTGTGCGTCTCAGCCAGAACCCTGTCCTTTGCATAATGTATCAGCATGAGTGCACTCGTTTTTACCTGCTACAGACTCCAACAGATGTGGGCACAGCTTTCCATTCACTTGTTACTATTTATTTTGCTGGTATTTTGGCTGGTTAGATTTTTTTTTTCCATTTGGGTTATGAAACTATTAAATTTTAGATTTGTGTATTCATGATACTGAGGAAAGATTTGGCCCATTTAAAAAAAAATTTCACTGTTGGAAATACAGAAGTATATACTGCCAAGATATAAATTATTAACAAATCTAATAGCCTTGGTTTATGCTAAGCAATTGAGAGGAGTTCAAAACAACATTGGGAGCCAGGAAGAAGCTCAATCAGTATGGTGCTCGCCATGCACAGTAGGACGGAAGTCTGGTTCCCCGGAACACACTTTCAAACCGTGTATGGTAGTTCTGCCTTGTAGTCTCAGCTGCTGGGACATGAATCCCCACCACTTGGTGACTAACCAGTGAGAAACCTTGTCTTAAAAGCAAAGCAAGGCGGATGGCTCCTGAGCACCAAGATTCACCTGAGCCCTCACATACCTGTAGACAAATGAGAACATGAGTGGGAGCAGTAGGGTCTTAGTTAGGGTCTTACTGCTGTGAACAGACACCATGACCAATGCAACTCTTATAAAGGACAACATTTAATTGGGCCTGGCTTACAGGTTCAGAGATTCAGCCCATTATCATCAAGGCGGGAACATGGCAGCATCCAGGCAGGCATGGTGCAGGAGGAGCTGAGTTCTACATCTTCACCCGAAGGAAGCCAGGAACAGACTGAGCATCCTCAGGCAGCTAGGAGGAGGGTCTCCAAGCCCACCCCCCCCCACAGTGACGCACCTACTCCAACAAGGCCACACCTTCTAACCGAGCCACTCCCTGGGTCAAGTCTGTGCAAACCATCCCACGTATGGGGAAGGACAGCGCCAGAAGAGAAGAAGTGGGGCCTGCCCACTCTGCACAAGTCCCTTGGTTCCATCCACAGCACCCCATAAAGAAGACAGGGTGATGCGCAACTTAATACAGCAATGCAATACTCTTTAGTGGAGGCAGGAGATCACCCTGGCTACAGAGCAGTTTTGAAGCCATCTTGGTGTAGATGAGATTCTGTACAGAGAATACGGTATGGAAGCATCACCAGTCAATAAAATGTTGGCCTTTTACCTTAGGCAGGAAATGGGGAGGTAGAAGTTGCAGTGCAGAGAGAGGGAATCGTGGGAATAAAGTCAGGCGCAAAGGGATTCGTGCCCCAGACACAGAAGAAGATGACTGTGTGAACTGACGACCAGATAAACAGCCATGTGGCATGACTTACCATAAAACAAGCAGATAATTAATTATAAGCTGGTCAGGAACAGAGCCAAAGCTATTGGACTAAGCATTTATTCATATACAAGAAGTCTCTGAGTCGTTATTTCAGGGAACAATGTAGACAGTGGAAAAACATAAGGTTACAGATGGATTAACTATACAATTCTGTCCCCAAAATGAATTTTTAATAAAAATTATGTGTTTATATGTGATATCAATTCTGAACACAGGTAACTAATAACTATTTTGTAGGATTCTTTAATACATTTTGTAAAAATATCCAAGCCAAAAGCTTCAAAGTTCATGAAAAATCACTTTTGTTGTTGTTGTAAGATCATAACTAAAGCCATGGTGCTGTATTTTGAAAAAATGACAAAAATTACATTTCAAGAAACAGACTTCTCAGTGGAGAATCTAAGAAAGTCAGAAGTGCCTAGACAGAGTGCTACCGACCACAGGTGCCAGCCCATATTACTATACCCAGCAAAAATTTCAATCACCATAGATGGAGAAAATTAGACATTCCATGATAAAGCCAAAATTAAAAAAAGAAATTTTTTGTCTATATATCCAGCCCTATAGAAGGTGCTAGAAGGAAAACTGCAACCTAAGAAGGTTAACCACACCCATGCAAGTATAGGAATAATCTCACACCAGCAAAACTAAAGGAAGGAAGGTCCACACACACTCGCACACACCACCATTACCAACAATAACAACAAAATAATAGGCATCAACAATCACTGATGTAGAAATTGTAATATCTGACAAAATAGACTTCAAATAGAAACTAAGTAGCAGAGAGAGAAAAGGACGCTACGCACTTATCAAAGTAAAAAATTAACAAAAGGACACTGCATCTATTAACATCTATGCTGAAAATGCACCTAATTTTTAAGAGAAATACTACTACTGCTTAAATCATATATTGACCTGCACACACTGACAGTGGGAGACTTCTATAGCCACTCTGACAAACATGTCTTCTTGACAAACACTAAACAGAAATGCTGGAGCTAACAGTCATCTATAGAACATTTCACCCAAACACAAAGTCATATACCTTACTAGCATCTCAAGACACTTTCTTAAAGTGGACCACATACACAGAGTATCAACAGGAAAAAGAAAATAGAAATAACTGCATTCTATCAGACAAGAACAGATTAAACCTAGATAACAACAAACACAGAAAGCCTACATATTTATGGAAACTGAATAACTCTCTACTGAGTGAAAAATGAATCAAGGCAGATTTAAAACAATAAAACTTTCTAGAATGGAATGAAAATGAAGACACCATATACCCAACATGGGAAACAATGAATGGCGCTAAATACTGAGTGACTACATTAAAGATTGGAGAGAGTTCGAACTAGCAAATTAGCGGGGCACGGGAAAGGTCTATAGCAAACAGAAGTAAGCACACCCTAGAGGAGCAGAGGGCAAGAAATAAACCAAGGGCTGCAATCAATAGAATAGAAACAAGGAGAGCAACACAAAGAATCAGATTTGAAACATAGATTTGTGTGAAACACTTTTCTTTTAGAAAATCAACATGATAGACAAACCCTTACCCAAATTAACTAAAAGATGGAGAGAAAATATCCAAATTAGCAAAATGAGAAACAAAAATGGGACATGTCAACACCTGGGAAATCGTACAATCCATAGACTCACTCAGAGAGGTTAGGCTTAAGACTTGTGCGGGTGTGGGCGGGAAATACATGAATAGACTAAATGGATAGACTGGGGGCAAGAGGATCCGTGGAGGGCAGGGGAATATAGGACTGTGGAAAGGAACAAGAGGAGAGACAGGTGGAATTAAGGGGCATTTGAGGGATGTTATGGAAGCCTAGTGCAGTGGAAACTATCTAAAATCAGTTCCCATAATAATGGGAAAGACGGGCTGGAGAGATGGCTCAGTGGTTAAGAGCACTGACTGTTCTTCCAGAGGTCTTGAGTTCAAATCCCAGCAACCATATGGTGGTGCACAACCATCTGTAATGAGATCTGATGAGAAGAAGTTCTGGTGTGTCTGAAGACAGCTTCTGCGTATTTATATATAATAAATAAATTTTTCAAAAAAAAATGGGAGAGACAGAGTTCCAGTTGGTCATCTCCTATCACCGAAGGAGACTTCCAGTACCAGGACTGCATTGTATTCAGTTGAGTTGTTGGCCATGGAAATCCCCAAAAAACCCCAACCGTTGCTAAGCCAATGGGTTAGTCTCCAAAAAGTGACAGCTGGGTCCCACTGCTGAGGACAATATCCACAGAACACTGTCAGTCTGGTGCCTACATGGAGTCTTCATTCCTACCATCTGGTGTCTTTTCTGTGAGAAGATACTCTGCAGGCTCCCAAAGGAGAAACAAAAACACCAATCGAGACACAAAAATCTTTGCCCTACAACTTGTCCTGCCCACAAGTTGTGCTGGGGCGATGGTAGCACAGAACTCGTGGGAGTGGCCAACCAATGCCTGATTTGACTTAAGGCCCACTCCAAGACAGAACTGTTAACCGACAATGCTTAAGTGACCAAGAGCCAGCCACTAGATAGACAAGACACCCAGACTAAAATAAAACACTACTGGTCAAAAAAAAAAAAAAAGAAAAAAAAGAAAAAAACAAAAACCCTATCATTAAAATAAAAAAAAAAAAATCCTGATATTTGGTTATACTCATAGATAAGAGCCGTATTCAGTTATCATCAAATAAACTTTCTCCTTCAGCAGATGGGGACAGGTACAAAGTCCCATAGCCAGATATGTAAAGAGAGAATCCTTGGAACACACAGCTCTAAATGGGATGTCTCCACCCTCAGGAATTAGGGAAGCCTGCAGAAGAGGAGGCAGAAAGAGTGTAAGAGGTAGAGGGGATAGGACCACCAGAAGAAGGCCTTATAAATCAGTTGAGCAGGCCTCAGACTAACAGACCGAAGCAGCAAGCACACGGCCTTCACTGGGCTGAACCAAATCCCCTGTGTGTGTGTTAGAGATTTCAGGTTGGTGTTTTTATGGGACTCCTGAGAGTGTGAATGAGTGGGTCTCCCATTCTTGTGCCTGTCCTTGGAGCTCTTTTCCTTCTTTTGGGTTGTCTTTTCCAGCCTTAATGTGATGTTTGTTTGGTTTTTAATATTATTATATTTTGTCATGTGAACCCCCAGAGGTCTGTTCATTTCTAATGAGAGACAGAAGGGGAGTGGATCCGGAGGGAAGGGGAGGTGAGGAGGAACTGGGGCCAGTAGAGGAAGGTGAAACTGTAATCTGGATATATTGTATGGAAAAGAAGAAAAATCGATTTTTGACAAAAGGAAAAATATTAAAAAGAGGACGAAGAAGAGGAAGAGGTGGTGGTGGTGAAGAGATCGAAGTGGAAAGGCGGAAGCTTCAGTGTGATGACAACAGTGAGTTGTCTCACAGCACATACAGGTTAACTAATGTTTCCAGGAGACAAGAATAGGTTCAAAGATGAATTCACCCCTTTGTGTACCCCCCAGAAAAATGGGAGATTACAGTGAGGCCATTGTAACTATTTAACTAACTCTGGAATTGAAACTAACCTGAAGGACACACGGAAGTAAGAGGCTTCCTTCACACCTGAGACATATAAGAAAAACTCTGGGATCCATTGACTTTGCTGGCTGACAGCTCAACCACCCTTTTTAAACTACAGTGGAAAATAAGTATTATGGTTTGTTTGTCACCGTGACACAATGCAGAATGGTCTGGGAAGAAAGTCTCATTGCAGAGCAGAGGCAAGACCATCAGACTTAATCTAGATTAGACTGGCCTGTGGAGGATTATTATGATTTAATCAGGTGAGGTGGGAAAACCAGTCCACAGTGGGTGGCATCAATCCCTAGGAAGAGACTCTTGAACTGTAACAGAGAAAGCTAACTGAGCTCTGGGGTGATTCCTTACTCTCTTCTTCTGACTATAGGTATGATATGCCCTGTTGTCTAGAGCTTCCCTGCCCTGATGAATCTGAATTTAACCTGAATCTGTGAGCTAAATAAGCCATTTCTCCCTTAACTTGCTTTGGCCAAAGTATTTGATCATAGCAACAGAAAAGGAAACTAAGACAGAAAGGCAGTGCGGTGCCTCCCAGAATGGCAGGTAAATGTGTCAGTAATGACAAAGAAAACCCACAGAGCACCACAGTGTGTGCTCAGAGTGACTTATGAGTGTGTGTGGGGAAGCTTCAGGGATAAATTTTGACAGTACATGTAAAGGATGGTTATGGCCAACCCCTAGCTCAAACATCCATGCACAGACCATCCTGCCAGTATAATGTATTAGGCAGGAAAGAGCAGAGGCACAATAGTGGGACTCAGTGAGTCTTTCTGCAAATAGTTCTTACTTTCAAGCTGAGAAAAAGCCATTTCTCCCTAATCATCTAGCCATGTTGTTCAGGCCCAAGGCCTCTCTTATCCTGTCCATAATGTTATCATAAAACACTAGCAGTCCTCCATTCATTTTCGTCTTGCTGTTTACTAATTTGCTTGTTTTCTCAGACCTTCCTCATCCTCTGCCTCTCTTATCGCCCAATGTTTTACCTGGTTGAAGTCACATGTTCCACATGATGACTGTAAACAGCCGGACATGACAGCCAATCTCCTGAAGACTGCCAACAGCATGCCAGGTGGGGTGGGATGGCGTGACACTAGAGGCAAGTCCTGACTTTTCTAAGCACTTCCGTGTCCCGTTTGCCCGTTTGTGTGACCTTCAATCAGCCATTTACTTTAACTTTTAATCTTTTTTTATCTCATAATAAGAATTCCAAACCCTTTGGAAGGTGAGTGTACAGGTGAGGAGAGCTTTCACTTCATATTCTCTAAATTTGGTATTTTATTTAGCACCAACTCCAGGCATGTTAGTCATCTCATTCTGCTGTTTAAAGAAATGACTGCATTTGATTTCTACAATATTTTGTTGGGGAAAATAACACCAATGTGAAAGTCTAGAGTTTCCGATCCCTAATGCCCAAGCCTGCTCTGCTCTATGATGCTACCGTGGTATGCTGCAGTACCACGGAAAGGATAGTAATTGGACCTTGTAATATGGACCAAGTTGCAAGAGGACGGGGCTATTTTTTTCCAAGGAGTTGTCAGCCTAGTGGGAGGGCAGCAGCTCTGCTGTACCTCCTCTGGGGTGGAATCTAGGTCTATGACAGCCTCTAGAAGCATGGGTGACATGTACCTGCTTGTGATTGAGTGAAAGCCACCAGGCTTTTCGTCCAGGGAAGTCTGGCACCAATCCAGACCTAGTCATTTCTAGCCAGACAGGTATGCTGTGATCAAAAGTACCTAAGAAAACCAACTATAATTTTAAAAAAAAATCACATCTAGAGGAAGTCTCAATGAAGAGAAATTATGAGATAAAAGTCAAGGGCCAGAGAGATGACTCAGTGGGAGTCGTATTTGCTGAGCAAGTGTGGTTACCTGACTTCAGATTCCCAGAACCTCCATTAAAGCCAGATGCCTTAACATAAACCTGTAATCCCGGTGTTCCTAGGATGATCTGAGAGGCAGAGGCAAGAGAATGCTGGGAGTATGCGGGCACCTTGCCTGGTGTACACAAAGGGTGAACCACGAGAGACTCTGCCTCAAACAGTGTAGACAGCAAAATGCTGACAAACAAGTGCTGGTCTTCCCCGACTTCCACAAGTGTCCTGTGGTATACCCACACTGATCACACACACACACACACACACACACACACACACACACACACACACATGTGCACACATCACACAAAGAGAAAAACAGAGGGAGCCGTCGAGATAGCGAGTAAAACCTGCTTGCCACCAAGCCTTACATCCTGCTCCATCTAAGGACGGGCACAGGAAGAGGCAAGAAACAATTTCTGCAAGTTGCCCTTTGACCTTCCACAGGTACACAGTTCACGGGCACACAGGCAGTCCAAGGTCTGGCCCTGAGTCAGAAGACCAATAATAAATATGCATAAAACCTGAAATAAAAGCCACGTTTGAACATCAGTATCCAATCAGTAACCATGGAGTCAGAGAGTCACTCTATAACCAGTTTCTCAGCTACAAGTTCTGAACAACATGCCCTACATTTGCTTATTTATTAAAATAAGCAGATTCAGGTAGAGTCCTAAAGAAACTGGTAAGTTTTAAAAAGCAAAAGTGCGAGAGACCGTGTTGGAGAGAGTTTAAGAAGAGTGGCAGCACTAGTATTCCTTAGAAGTGTATGTAATCTATCCAGCTTCATTGATCCCTTTAATAAATATTTGAACACCTGCTCCATCCAGGTCAGCACTTGACAACACACACTAATGAGGGCAGGGCTGTGTTCCCAGTTGCTTAGTAACCCTGACTTCCTCTTAAGCCCTTGAATGGATTGTGTGACTTAAGAGGTGCATGGAATTGTGCTAGGCTCTGGGAGTGAGACACACACAGAACACAAACATGAAAACCGTGAGTGCAGTTTAATGAGATAGATCATTCACTGGTGGCTTAGAGTGCCTAACCTTTGTGCTAAAGCTGGACGGAGGGTGGAGAATAATGCCCTCCCCAATTTTGCTGGTCTTAAATCTTTAGAACGTACAGCTTGCAAACGGGAGGCTTTGAGACGAGGTTAGGGTGGATTAACCAGTGTGATCGACGTCATCAGAAGGGTCCCAGTTGGGGCAAGAAGAAGAAGCAACCAGGTTCTGTCGGGAAATACAAGTGTGGAGGAGGGGAGGGGAGGGAGGGGAGGGAGGGGAGGTAGGAAGAATGCACACATAGGACTTGGTGATGATCCACTGTTGGCCTTAAAAATGGAAGAACAAGTCAGGCATGAAAAACCTAGACACCCTGGAAAAGCAACTGAACAGGTTTCCCTCTCCAGATCCAAAGGACCGTGGCCCAGACAACACCCTTTTTTTTTTTTTTTTTTTTTTTAGCCCATTTTGGACATCTTATTTCCAGAATTGCATAAATACTCCCCCCCTCTTTTTTTTTTTTTTTTTTTTTTTACCACTAAGCTACTCCAGTAATTTTACAATGGGCTACACTTCCCTTACCATGTTTTGGGCTTCCCCAAACCTGTGAACTCGTTAGTATCCCTTTACCAACTGAGTCTCACGGAGAAAAACAGAAAATAGTCCAATGATTTTGTCTGCATGGCTTAACGTAGAAATAAGACGTTGGATGTATTGGACTAAGCAAATAAAATGGATTTGCTTCCCTTTATGTGGGTCTGTGCATGTGAGAGCAGGTGCCCTCCAGTCCTCGGGAGCTGGAATGATAGTGGCCCATTGTGGGTGGTGGGAACTGAAGTGTGTCCTCTTAACCAGTGAGCCACCTCTCCAGCCCTTCTTTCCTTGGTGTGTGTGTGTGTGTGTGTGTGTGTGTGTGTGTGTGTGCGCGCGCGCGCGCGCGCGCGCGCGCGCGCGCGCGTCTCTTGTGTCTTCCAGATGAGGTCAGGAGGCCAGAGGGAGTCAGTTCTCCACATTCACCACGGTTTCCAGAGATAAAACTCAGGTCATCAGGTTGGACGGCAAATGCCTTTGCCAGCTAAGACATCACCAACTGACCTTTAACTTTTACTGTGGTGCTACAAACCTAAGTCCCACTGTCCCTTGCATATATTCCTAATGAACAGTGCTCTCCGAGACTCTTACTCTCAGTAGCTTTTCTCATTCCTCATTTGACTTTTTAAAATATACTCATTAACTAACACAGAAAACTATGCATACGAAGGTATATTGTGATATTTCAGTTAGTGTATTCCTTTAAAGTGTTTAGTATTTAATTTTATGTGTCTGAGTGTCTGCCTGCATGTATGTCTGTGCCCCCCTTTCAGATCTCCTGGGACTGGAGTTATGAATGGTTGTGAACCACCCTGTGGGTGCTGGGATCCTCTACAGAAGCACCAAGTCCTCCTAACTGCAGAGTAGCTCTCCAGCCCCATCAGTTCATGTATACAACGTTTAATGTTTAAATCAGGTTAATCATTTTAACTCCTCAAACATATTTTTTTCTGGTTAAAAACATTAAAACTCCTTTCTTCTAGTTTGTTCAAATGCACAATATATTATGTATGGTGACATTATCAAGCTTATGGTTTTAAGTGTGTGACAGAACCTGTTCTCATGACTTTGAGCTGGAGGGACAGCTCAGCAGTTAAGCGTGCTTGCCGTTCTTCCAACTGGCCCGAGTTCAGTCACGGCACTCAGGACGAGCACCTCACACCTGTCTGCACGTAATTCCAGCTACAGGGAATATCCAACATCCATTTCAGACCCCACAGGCACTACACTCGTGTGCCCCCCCCTCCCACACACACCTATAACAAAATGAAAATAAAGCTTATAAAACTACTAATAAATTTAAAACATACATGAAAAGCCTTTTAAAGTTCAGCATGTTTTTACTGGCTATGACTGCACATTTCTTCAATCTCAGGATTGGTCAGGCAGAGTTTGATGGATCTGAGTTCCAAGCCAGTCAGGGGTACAAAGTGAAACTCGGTATAAAGAAATGGGAGGAGGAGGGTAGGAGACAGAAGAGAGAGGAGGTTGGAAGGAGAGAAGAGCTATTTACTCTGGAAAAATAACACAGAGCAGAAGGCACAGTATACAGCCAACCTTAAGATTTTCTGTGAACTTTTCTTATTTTAAGAAAATTCGGCATCTCCAAGTCCAAACTTCTAAAAACAAGTCAAATAGGTAGCATCTAAAAGACGCCTTGACTTACAAAACGCTGCGCCAGGGGTCTTCGTTTAATTAGCTATCCTCTTCTTTACACTTTTCCCTATGTGGTTCAGAAAAGAAATCTCAGACTTCGGGGTTCTATTTCATAAGTAAATAGTGGTTATGAAAAAGTTATGACTCATTAAAAAAAGCCTTGGAAAAACGGAAATGCAAATGCAAATGCTGTCTTAAGAAATCAGTCGCGATCGAAACGTTAACCACGTTGGTTTATTATTTTTTTTCCTGTGTGCAGACAGCACCTTTGGCCGCGCCCTCTTCGCGGAGGTGGGTCGCTGTCAGCTGATGTTTACGTCCGGTAGGGGTGGGTCGGGTTTTGCAGACACTCCTCTCTCTTCCGCGTCGGCTCCACCGCCCTAAACTTTCCGGGTTTAACCCTGGGAAAGGCCTGGCGCTCCTAGTTAACTCCAACCCGCCCACATTCCGCCCCTAAACAAACTTCTCCAGGGACAGTCCCCGAGACTGGAGCCG
This sequence comes from Rattus norvegicus, assembly GCF_021556685.1. Taxonomy (NCBI): domain Eukaryota; kingdom Metazoa; phylum Chordata; class Mammalia; order Rodentia; family Muridae; genus Rattus; species Rattus norvegicus. The sequence continues at coordinate 85,613,983 of NC_141548.1, read as the reverse complement.
CCCGGGCGCGCGCGCGCGCCCAGCCCCCTCGGCCGCGCGCCCGGGCGGGCGGAGACGCGCAGAGGCCAGCGCGCGGCCGCGAGCCCCGGGCGCCATCTTGGATTCTGTAACTGGGCCGAGGCTCGGGGCTCGCTGCTGTTGGCTGCTGTTGGCCGCTGCTCGCCGAGGGCGTCTCGGGCGGCGACGAGGAGGTGCCGGGGCGAAGGACGCAGACTGCGCGGGACAGAGAAAGGAAGCTTTCCGCCCGGGCAGCCGGAGCCGCAAAGGTGGAGCCGCGTCGGCGCCCGCCGCGGGACCAGCGTCTCGGATGCGGGCGGAGCGCGGGGGGCCGCGACGGCGGGAGCGCGGAGACGGGGCCCCGGGAGGCCTCATGTGAGAGCCGCGGGAGCCGCCGCCGCCCGCGCAGCCCGGGGTGGTGTGTGGGGGAAGCCGCCCCCGGCAGCAGGTACGGCGGAGGTTCGGGGCCGCAGCCCGGAGTCCGGCGGGGAGGTCGGCGGCGGCCGGGGGCGCGCGCGGGAACGCCCCGCCTGGACCTCAGTACTTGTCAACAAGGCGTGGCGCGCGCTCGGCGGCCGCGTGTGGCGGGGCTGGGTGACGGGCTCCTCTGGGCTCGCCCTCGGCGGCGCGGGGGCAGGAAGCTGGAAAGCCCGGGGGCCTGGGCAGGGCGGAGGGAAAAGTCTGAGAAAACCGGGTTGGGGAGGCGCCCAGTGGAAAACTTGGCGAACTTAAGTGCAGCCGCTCTGGTCGCACTGCAGACCTCCACCCGGAAGCAGCCAGGTCAGGGCATCTCCGAGCCGCGAGGTGAGAGCGGGCGGCGTCTTGTTGGTATTGGTGCCTATCCCACTTGCCCAGATGTTTTATCTTTTGCTTACACGAAAAGGCTAATTTTAAAATTTTCCCTGAACCCTTTGTAAAGATGTCTGTTACTCTAAAACTCTCACCCGGGTTATCTGTGTGCCGGCTGCCGTTTGTGTCTGTGCTCTCACCATTCTGACAGTTAATCTCTTTCAATATTTTTCGATTCTTATATTACAACCAAAGAATGTATGTTAGGTTTCCTTCCATGTAAAGCAAAACAAAAGGACAAATGCGAACGTAGTGCCAGAATGGGACTTTTAAAGTTTAAGTGCAAATGCGTTTTTTAAAAATCTTTTTATGTCCAGAATTTGTAAATGTCTGAGTAAGGAAAGTTTGACTCTTCATTTTGGTTTGAGGAAATGTTTGATTAGCTCACTAATTCTTGGTACTGCTCACTAGTTACTAGGTGTCCGTCATTACTTTGCCTCCCAGACACTTGATCCGAATACTAGCAAAAGTTCCTGCCACCTTAGTTTCTTTGGGTTCCGGAAACACTGCAGTAAATCACAACCGCTAGGGCCCAGATTTTCTGTGCTTAGAAAATCTTACTGATATTTATTGTCCTGTTTTGATACACCACGCCCCTCCTGTTCAGATAGCAAGAGCACTTTCACTTCTTCTAGAAGCAGTATAAAAACCCATTACTGTAAATCTCTAGTATACTAGTGAATTGTTCAACTTTATACAGCATCGCTTCATGTGTAGATAATTAAAATAAAAGCATCGCAAACTTTGAATTAAAAAGACCAACAAGGAAAAAGCAATATTTAAAACGTTATTAGGTCTTTATTCACTAATGTTACTTTTATACCTAATAGTGCACAGCACATTTTAACATTTAGTCTGTTCATTTTCTATTACTGGTGACATTAGTTTCATACTGCTTATGATAGTCTGTAGACTTTTTAGCTGTTGATAAACTAATAAGTACTAATACATACTTTGATGATCAATGTATTCAGTTTATATTTAGATCAAGTATAACGCTATACTTGATCTTCCTTACTGAAGGTGTTTTTACGTTGTCCGACTTCCTCCTCCCAAAGGAGAGCTGGATTGAAATATACTTGATTTAGGTAGAACTGTGTTGGAAGGCAGAGGCAGTGGATCTCTGATTCCAAGGCTGGCCAGACTCACATAGTGAGCCTGTCTCACATAAAAATTGTATAAACTTAGGGTCAGCAGAGTGCTGTTAAAGTGTGGTGAGTGAGGCTGCCATCCTTGTGTTGGTTTTGAGTCTGTACACTTGACTGTAAACGAAGTGTTTGACCTTTACCTCCTGGCTTTAGAGGATTTCTCCAGATGTGGCAGAGCCTCCTGGCATGAGGTCTGGAAGTAGGAAGATAGTGTCATCTTTTTTGAATCTGTATCTCAGAATTCTGAGCAGTTTTTGTCAATAAGAAAGTTTGAGTTCTAAATAGCAGACTCTTTGTTCTTTGACCCAAATTGAAATGCTAAAATTAAAGTTAAACCTTCAGGAGAAGTTAAAGTTGGAAAGTGGGTCATAATGACAGGCTAACCCCTAGTAGGGCTTTTTTTTTTTAATTTTAAAAAATGGCACTGTTAATCATTCTAACTTTATTCTGAACACACTTAAAAGTCTATTCGTAGATTCATAAATAAGTTTGGTTCTTCCATAAAGCCATCTTGTCCCCTCTCATTTTGTTTTCTGAATTCTCCTTTTACTCAAGACTATGCCCTTTTGAGTGTGTGTAGGTGCAGGCACAACAAAGAAGGGGCTGCTCCTCTTTTAAGGCCTCCTGGACTGACAGTGTGGGGTTGTGCCCTCCAAAGTCCTGTTTCTGCTCTCCAGCCCTCGGTGCTAAAGTCTGTACACGTGCAAGTCCTTCATTCCACAGAGGAGCCAGAGTCTTACGTCATGATTTGTCACAAGTTGGTTGGGGTTAAGCCATCCTTTGGAGTCTTGATTGGACCAGCCTTATTAGACTCACTGTCTAAACAATCACCGTAGATCCTGGACTACATAGTAGTACCGAGGAGCGGCCCGGCTTACTCTAGAATGCAGTGTAAATCAAGTAACAAAGCAAAATGTGTCCTTCGGAACTTTGACTGTAAGAAATAACTGTGTACGGTGGAGAAAGGAAAAAAGCATATTGGAAAGAATAACTGGGACTTGTGTAATCCCACTGCCCATTGTTAGCTGATACACTCACTTAGTGATGGCCCTTGCCAGTGTGCTTCTCTACACCACTGCTCCCTCTCCTTATGTGAAAGAAAAATTAAACTGTTCTTCACATTCTGGGACAATCACTTCTGTGTGCGATGGCTTTCATACTGGGCTCTAGTATTTCATTTTTCACAAGAACGGCGTATCTAAAGAACACTGCTGGGGTTGGGGATTTAGCTCAGTGGTAGAGCACTTGCCTAGCAAGCGCAAGGTCCTGGGTTCGGTCCCCAGCTCCGAAAAAAAGAAAAAGAAAAAAAAAAAAAGAACACTGCTTTGCAAACTGAAGCATCTGACAGTCTTGTAATTTCCTAAAGCCATGGAGCTCCTTTGAAGTGTAGCTAGGATTCAAACCTAGAGAGCTTGGTCTTAGAGCTTATGGTATAGTTTGCCACGAACATCTCCTCTATCCAAGAAGCAAATGGCATGAGGTGAGTATGAATATGTAGAAAAAGCATGGAGGTAACATTCAGAAAATCACAGGAAAAGCAGTGACAGTAATGTGTTGGGAGAAGAGACCATATCCTGGCTGAAAGGACAACACACAATCAGGTACTTGGCTGTAATTAGTCAGGCTATTTCATGCTGCTACAGGTTGAGCTCAGGCCTGGAGTTAGTTAAGGCAAGGTCTTTACCATTGGGCTGAACTCTCAGTCCAAGTTTACTTACATTAAGCAGAGGTTGGCTGTGTACAGTGATGCCACATGTGCAGGTCTGTTGACCACTCAGCTTTCACCCTCTCTAGAGTCTAGAGGTTCATGCGATTCTTGGTCTACCTCAAATTTGACAGAAAAATTGGATAATATCATCGCAGGCCCTCCTTTACAGTTACTTTAAGTAGTTGACTATAAGTTTTGAGTTATAGGTTAATGGGTTACTTAAATGATAAGTAGTTTTAAGTATAAAAGTTTAAAATCACCCCAGAAATGTTCATCTCCACTAGCAGTTTTCATTGTATTTTTGTATTCTCCTTGAATTGTTGGTTCCGGTTTTCATGCATATTTCTGTTTAACTGTCCAAATCCAAACACATGGTTCAGTGACAGAAAATGAATTTGATTAAAAGTTGAGTAGGATGGGAAAAAATGATGGCTTTCTCTAAATAGGATGAAACGAGGAGGAAGAGATAGTGACCAGGACTCACCTGAGGAAGGCACTGCTGAGAAGCCTAAGAAACCAAGGACAACACATGAGTGCTCGCAGCCTTGTGACTGGGGTAACCTTCTTCAGGACATTGTCCTCCACGTTTTTAAGTATTTGCCTCTTCTTGACCGGGCTCATGCTTCTCAAGTGTGCCGGAATTGGAATCAGGTATTTCACATGCCTGACTTGTGGCGATGTTTTGAATTTGAACTGAATCAGCCAGCTACATCTTACTTGAAAGCTACACATCCAGAGCTGATCAAACAGATTATTAAGAGGCATTCAAATCATCTGCAGTATGTCAGCTTCAAGGTAATACCCCCACTCCTTCTGTTAGAAAATAGAAGCATGTTTACTGACTTTAATATTAACCAATACAACTTCTTATGTCCTTAAAATAGTTAAATTTTCAGGGAAAGTGCTTAATATTTTAAAATTATTGCATGCCTTAGAGTTCTTTACAAATAATTTTTATATTTGCTGGAACTAAAATAGTCCTTTACAGTTAATTTCTTAAAAGAGCAAAGGAAGCCACTAAGTGAGCATAAATAATTGACTGAAGTTTGAACTTAATGGTGGATGGTTGGCAGCAAATTTGAGGAAAGAGAACTAAACAATAAACATTAGGGCGGTGGGTCTCAGCCTACTGGTCCAGACTCCTTTAGGGTGTTACATTGTTACTTTATGAAGTAACTTTTATGGTTGGGGTCACAATAACATGAGGAACTGTATCAAAGGTTCATAGCCTTAGGAAGGTTAAGAACCACTGCATTGTGGCTGGTTTGGTTTGGGATTTGATTTGGGGGTGGGTTTTTTGGTCTTGTTTTGTTTTTTTGCTTTTTTTGGTTTTTTTTGTTTTGTTTTGTTTTGTTTTGTTTGGGGGGGTGGTGGTGGTGTTTTGAAACAGGGTTTTTCCAAATAGTTTTGGCTGTCCTGGAACTCATTCTGTAGATCAGGCTGGTCTCACTCTCAATTGCCTGCCTCTGCTCCTGAGTGCTGGGATTAAAGGAGTGCATGGTTGTGGTATGTTTTTACCTTAAAAACAAAACAAAAATATATAGAGACTAAATAATTTGAGAATATTTTAGAAGAAAACAGGAGGATTCGTGGAAAAATGGACATGTTGCAATGGACATACAAGATTCACAAATATTGAGGTGGGTGAGGGAGGAGGCATTTTGAGATCTGAATATATTGATTGCAGTAGCTCGTGTGAGAACAAAATCACACTGTATTTTGGAGAGAAGAAAGAAATATGGGATGCTTGCTGACTCCTTAACGCTAATTGTTTCCTATATGATTTCTAAATGGTAATTATTGTTAAAAGATAAAAGTGGGCTAAAAAGCATGCTGGGGAGTCTGAGGCAAGAGTCAACAGTTTAAGGCCTTCCTGCCCTATATGCAGTCAGAACTTATCTCTTCAAAATGGTAAAGATAAAAAGCAAAAACTGTAGTAAAAGGACAAGAATTGCCTGGTTTCCCTCTATTTTCTGTTTGCTAAAGGGCCATGATAAATCTGTTCTAAGCAGTGGTCCTAACCCAGAGCTTCATGCCGTCACTAGATGCTATCTTCCTTGTGAGGTAGGAGAGCTTGGTAGTAAGTGTGACTGAAGAGATTGTGTGCATAAAAGCCCTAGCTTGTTAGGCATAGCATTGTCAGTTATAGCCAAAGAGAAAGTTCTCAGGATACCTGTTAAGACCAGCCGGGGCTGAGGGTGAGTTCAATGCTAGCCAGAGATACTTAGCAGGAAGGACTCTGTGTCAAGAGGGAAAAAAAGGTGCCTAGTTCATTAATTTTACTGGACTTCACTGATAATGATTAGTGTGGATGCATCCCACAGATACCTATTGATAGAAATTATTGTTTTGTTTACCTGAAATTCCAATTGGATGTATTATTTGTTTGATAAGGGGTAGGATTCAAGCAAACAAATGTTGAGGAATTCCTTACCCCACTCCATGGAGGGAACCTGAAGTGCTTTCCCTTCGGTTTTATTCATCTTTGAGTTGCCCTAGAGCATTGCAATGGCAAATCTATAGAAAGGAATTGTAAAGATCATTCCTGCATATGGTAGGTCAGCTGGGTTCTCTGACACAAGTCAGCTCTGTCCAACATACATGACTCATACATCCAGCTGTGTTTAACATTTCTCATTCGGGATGTCTGCGTGTGAAGAAGTATTTTCTAATTTAGAAAGCAGACACATTGCAGGGATTATTCTGGCTTCTTAGTGGTCAGTATAGACTGAAAAAACTTAGAGTCAGATTTATTAGTCCAGATCAGTGCTTTTCAGACCGTTCAGTAGTCTCACCAAGGGAAGTGTAAAGCCAAAAACCGTGCTCAGTCCCCTCAGAGTCTCTCAGCCACGTGGTTTAAGCATAAGAATGGGAATGTCTTCAGTACTTGATGACTTTCCTGTGATCCGGCAAGTTCATTTTGAAAACTGTAATTAGTACGCTAGTTTCACACACTATAGCATTTAAGAGCACCTTTGGGATTCAGTAAAACACAAATTTAGAAATAAGAATAATGGTACTATATTTTAACATTTTTAGTCTAGAGAAAAACTGATGTTTCCCCTTCAGGGGTTGGTGTTTGATAATGTTGTTTTCTTCAAGAAACGTCTCAGCAGGAAGTGTGTAAGAGCAGCTGCCTCTATTTTGGTTCCTATTATTTTGTGCTTGTTTAGTTAGACACCCTTATTTTATTCTATATTTATCTTTCTATTAAAAGCATTAGAGAATTTCAGGTTGTGTGGTTCATCTGAGAATTCTAAACAAATAGATACTAGTTTCTTCTGGTGCCCTGAAACAGTTCATCATAGACACTGTTTACATGTATTATGTGATTTGACCAAGTACAAATTATTACTGAAACACAAAATTGATTGATTTTATAGTTAGTTTGAAATAAGTCAATTTAGTCTTACAGCACCAAATTTTTATATATATGTATATACATACATATATATGTGTGTGTATACTATAATGAACACATTCTTGAAAATTAGACTGAGGCTGTGGGACAGAAATGATTAAAAATCCTTGTCCTTTAAATGATAATGGGCCAAATTAGTAACTATATTTCTTGCCTTTCTAAGATTAAGATACTCAAAGAGAAATGTGGGTATGTACGTGAATAAGCCGTGTTTTCTTTCTAAGGTGGACAGCAGCAAAGAATCCGCTGAAGCAGCTTGTGATATATTATCGCAGCTTGTGAATTGCTCTTTAAAAACGCTTGGACTTATTTCAACTGCTCGGCCAAGCTTTATGGATCTACCAAAGGTATCTGCTGGGCTGGTGTATTTCCTTTTGCAGAGGAATCCATTGTTAGTGCCTACAGTGAGGCAGACAGGACAGCAGAGCAGGATGTGCACTGGAGAGCTGGTGGTGGTTTACAGTCTTGAGAAAGTATTTAGAATGCAATTTTAAGGAGTTTTTAATTTCTTAGTGTGTATAAGCATCCTATTTCCATGTAAGTATGTGTGCCTCATGTGTGTCTGATGCCTGCAGAGGCCAGAAAAAGGTGTCATATCCCCAGGATCTGGAGTTACAGGCAGGTAGGAGTTAGCATGTGAGTGCTGGTAACCAAACCTAGGTCCTGTACCAGAGCAGCAGTACAATATGCTCTCAAGCAGTACCTCGTTGTTGGTGATGTTAGAGCAAGTGACCTGACAGAAGGCCGTTGAGTAGTGGAAGTGCTAAAAGGAGCGAGTGGAACTGAGACTAACCGTGTCAGAAAGAGAGCCATGGGCACTGCTGCTTTCTGAGCCTTCAGATCAGGTAGGTGAAGTGAAACATCAGAAGTAGCAATGCAGGGTCGAGCAGGTGGGTGAAGTGAAACATCAGAAGTAGGCAATGAAGGTCATATCAGGTGGATGAAGTGAAACATCAGAAGTAGGAGTGAAGGTCAGATCAGGTGGGTGAAGTGAAACATCAGAAGTAGGAATGCAGGGTCGAGCAGGTGTACTCTGCTCAGAATGTAAACTCTTCTGGCAAATGTACTTTAAGCAAAGTTAATGTCTATAGAGTTTGGATTATCTGCCATTTAATTATTCTTAGGAGAATTTAACTACTGTTTGTGTTGGTCTATACCTAATTAAACAACAGTGTACCATACAAGTGTTCTTTTTAAAAACTTGGGGGTTTTTGGGTTACATTTAGTTGGTGTGTGTACACATGTGACAGTTGGGACAGCTTGCAGGAGCCTCTCTCTTTCTGCCACGTGGGTTCCAGGGTTGGGACTTGGTTTGTAAAACTTAGCGGTAATTGGCCTTGACCCACACCTGTTCTCTTTGAAATAGAAAACTTATCAGAATGCCTTTGAGAAGGCCAGAAAGCTGCTCTCTGGTTTGCACCCAGTAGCAATGTGTGTTTGTGTTACTGAGAATCGCATCTGTGGCCTTGCAAGTGTCCTAACCACTGAGCAGCATCCCCAAACTAGCTAATTGCAATTTGAAAAAGGAATTTTTAAAAGTATGCCACAAAGTAAAATAATGTAGGTTAAAGAAAAAAGCTTTATTTTTACTTTAGGTATGTACGTGTTTTTGCCTGTGTGTAGGTATGTGTGCTGTGTATATGCCCGATGCCCATGGAGACCTGAAGAGCATGTTGGATCCCTAGAGCTGCAGTTGTAGGCATCTGTGAGTGGCTGTGTGGTTGCTGGAAGAGCAGCCAGTGTTCTTAACTGATGGGCCATCTCTCCAGCACCAAATATGTAGGCTCGGCTCACAGTTCATTGTACTAGAGGGACTCAGGAAGTGTGAATTATAACTAGTAGGTAATTCTTCCAATTGAATAGCAGAACCCAATACAATATTGTGAGTTCAAAACCTCTAAGTTTCAGTAATCTTGTACATTTTAAAATAGAATGTTTTCTTAGGAGCAAGGAAGAAAAATGGAAAATAGAATCTGTTTAATGTACCTGAGTCAGGTCTCTGCAACTCTTAGGTCTGGCCATGTACAGATTTGGACTCTTACTCCTAAATTTGGCTGAGGCCAAGTCTTCTGTGGACAGTCCAGAGGATTCTAGGAGACTGAGTTTACGCAGTGTAGGGCCAGCTTTTTCAAGCCTAGTGGGAAATGAAATACTCTGATATCTTTTTGTACCTGCCATTATTTTTTAAATGTGGCTGGATGGTGGTGGTGGCACACAGCTTTAATTCCAGCACTCGGGGAGCAGAGGCAGACAGATCTCTGCGAGTTCTAGACCAGCCTAGACTACAGAGAGAGTTCTAGGACAGCCAGGGCTACATGGAGAAATCCTATCTTGGGGAAAAAAACAAAAACAAAAAAATTATCTATATAGATTAAACTGTTATAAAGTATTTTGAACATAATTTGATTTATTATTTGGGATCTCAGTTTACATATTATATATGCAGTGCTAATTTAAGAACTGTTGATGTAGCTGCTTTAGATGCTTATTGTCCTTTTTAATTTTTGTTTTTTAGAAAAGATTGAAATAAGATTTTCGCTATTCTGAAAAGAATTAAAAATAGAAGAAATATATGTGGCCATAACTACATCAGGACAGAGAGGAAAGACATTAGTATGTAGTTATGGGCTTACTAGTAAGGAACTGTGGTCATGGAAGGTGCACTTGTTTGATTTCAAGATATATGATATTAATGCTTAAGGTATTTAAGCACAATTTTATAAATCAGTTGTTTAGACACAGTAAAGGAAAAGCAAGTTAAGGATTGTGAGCAGGGAGGTAGTTTCCCTTATGCTGCATTGTCTGTTAGGATGGCTTCCTGCTCTGATCCTGCTGTGGAGGATTTACAGAGGTAGGTGTAGGATGAGGTTGGCTCTGCGGATGTGTGCTGAAGCTTGGTCTTCCTTTTCTTCCCTGAGTTCTGTACCCATTGATTGCAGCTCATCTCAGCTCTGATTCACAGTGTGCGCTCTACATATGCTGTCGTTCTTGTTTCTGTAGAATTCCTTTTGATTGGGTCTGTGTTCAGTAGATTATAAGTAAAATACATTAAAATCAAGACTTGAAAATCTTTTAGATTCAGTGTTTTGAGAGGGTTTTAAGTTTGGAATTTTTAAATGGATTCTGGTTGTTTTAAAGTCTTTGTATGTGCCTCCATGGTTCAGTTGAGTTACAGCCTTTGAGTTGACTGACTTACATCTTGATGATTGTCCAGTATTTTCTGTTGATGCTCTTTCCTATGTGGTGCAGTGTACGGGACTTTAGCTTCCAGATATGGTGAGGTGTGCGTGTGGGGGAGACTTAGACTGGGTTATAGGTTCCTCTCTGACCTCTGAGGTTGCTGTCACGTAGGGTATTCTGAGGCTTGAAGTGACCCTTCCCTCCACAGGCACAAAGGCTTTTCTCAGAGTGCTCCCCTCTTTAACTGTGCTTTGCTAACCTCATGCAGGGCTGCTGCCTTCTAACAGTTTGGAAATTCTTTAGGGCACAGACAGACATGCGTGGTAAGGAAACCTTGTAACGTCATTTCTGAAGAACTGAAACTGTTTTAATCTTTTGTCTTTCAGTCTCACTTTATCTCTGCACTGACAGTTGTGTTTGTAAACTCCAAATCCCTGTCCTCACTTAAGATAGACGACACCCCAGTAGATGACCCATCCCTTAAAGTCCTAGTGGCCAACAACAGTGACACACTCAAGCTGCTGAAAATGAGCAGCTGTCCTCATGTCTCTCCAGCAGGTATGTCGTGTTTTTTCCAGACATCTTTTAGTAATTATATTGTTTCTCAAGTTAAGAAATTTGTTTATTTAATAGTTCTGCTAATGAACTTGTAAATGAATTAGCAAAACCATTTTTCTTCAAAAAATACTCAGTGTCCTAATGACAGTAGTAATATCTGCAGTATTCTAGCTTAGACTGACTTCATCCTATTTTCAAGTCATTTTATGTGGCAGATTGAGTAGAGCATGGATAAATGACTTGAGAAGAGAGGAAGGTTTCTTAGCTACTCGCTGCAGGGGCAGAGTTATCTGACAAAAGCAGCTAAGGGTGGATGAAGCATCTCTGGGCTCAGTTTGTAAGTGCTAGTCACTATGGTTGTAAGTGCTAGTCACTGTGGTTGTAAGTGCTAGTCACTATGGTTGTAAGTGCTAGTCACGATGGTTATAAGTGCTAGTCACGATGGTTGGGAAGGTTCAGTGTAGGACACAGGACAGCAGAGCCTCTTTGAAGGGTAGGGAAAGTGGACCACAGCTATAAAACCTTGGGCCTTAGCCCAGTGCCTCCTTTCTTTTAATCAGGCTCCACCAAAAGCTCCACAACCTTCTAAACCAGCACTAACAGCTGTGACCAAAGTGTTCAAGCATGAGTTTGTGAGAGACATTTCACATTGAAACCGCGAGGTGATGCTGTAAGGTCTGCTGAGAGAGCTTGTTGAGATAAACTAGAATCCCACTAACGTGAGGTGTCGGTGCCTTGGGTCAGAACACAGTTACTTCTTACATAGAGATGCATTTAAGTATGGTTGCCTTTTTTTGAGAGAGAATTCTCTTTAAAACTTAAATTGTAGGAATAACATTGTAAGAGGTCTTTCCAGCTACTTTATGTAGACTTTTCTAAGTTTAGTGCATTGTCCAGAGTGAGATTTTTTGAATTACAAGTGACTCGTTCATACTGAAGAGTATAAATGTGTTCTCATCCTTGTGCTGATGGTTCATTGCTGACCTCTCCGCTGCTGAAGCCCCTCCCTGTCTTCAGCGGTGTTGGTCAGCAGTCTGTTAGTGCTGGTTTGTTTTATTTTCCTAGTATAGCAAAGGATTGGAATTCCCTGAAATGACTGACAGAATAGTGTCTACGTCCTCATCACTAATCTTAGAACATCGTCAGTGTGACCAAAAAGCAGCACAACCGTCATGCTACCGCGGTCTAAGCAGTTCACTCAGCTGCTTCGCTTGTTCTCCCAGATCACCGAGGGTCTGGCGATCGGAGTACTAGGCGTGCTGTGTGTTTACCTATTGTCTCAGCCTCTTGTGCATGATCACTGAAAGGATTACAGAATAGAAGCTAAGAATAGACTAATAGACCTTGACAGTTAGTTTCTATTTGACCTTGACCACATTTTATTGTCTGCTGTGAGTAAGGTCTGTCTTCCTCAGGTTCATAGTGTACAAGGTCCTTTGTCCCTAACCTCCACCCACCTTGTTTGCTCTTCACTCCCATGTCCTGCGAGCTGTGAGCCCTAGAGAAGTGGACTTGTTTTGACCTCCAGTCAGCACTCTGTGCCTTGTGAAATAGTCTGTAAACTTTTTAACCTACTCATCAACACATCATCATCATAAAACTTTTACTGAAAAAGAATTTATGAGCCAGGTGTGGTAGTGCACACCTTTAATCCCAGCACTTGGGAGGCAGAGGCAGGTGGATCTCTGTGAGTTCGAGGGCAATCTAGTCTACAAAGGAAGTTCCAGGACAGCCAGGGTGATTGTACAGATAGACCCTGTCTCAAAAACAACAACAACAGGGGCTGGGGATTTAGCTCAGTGGTAGAGCGCTTACCTAGGAAGCGCAAGGCCCTGGGTTTCGGTCCCCAGCTCCGAAAAAAAAGAACCAAAAAAAAAAAAAAAAAACAACAAAGAGGGAGGGTGGGATGTATGTACCGTATAATTCACAGTTCATGTGAAACATGATTCTTGACTTTCAGTGTGCGACAAAATAGTGTCTGCATCCTCATCACTTAGAACATTGTCGGTGTGACCAAAATGAAGCATGACTCATGCTGCCCAGGTCTAAGCAAAACTATTGCATTTCTGTCTCTGTAGTTTGTCTGTATTGGGTAGTCCCTTGACATGGAGTGTCTGTGTCTGTGTCTGTCTGTCTGTCTATGTGTGTGTATCTGTTTCTGTTACTTAGCATGTTTTCAAGGTTGCTTGTGCTGTATATGTATAATCTATTGAAATCTCATTCCTTCTTGTTGCTGTGTAAAATCTGTTGAATGTTTGGTGATCAGTTGCTGGATATTTGGGTTGCTTCCAGCCTTTTGTGTGTAGCAGGTAATGCGTGTGTGGAAGTTGCTGTAGTTTGTGCAGACATACTGGTTCTCTTGGTGTTTAGCTAATGATAGGGTTGCCAGCATGCAGTGGCTGTTTCCTCACTTGAGGAACTGTGCTACATGCCACACACTGGCTCCAGTATTGGGTTACCAGAGCAACAAGTGGCAAATCATTCAGCAAAGATGTACTCTGTGAGTTCCGAAGGAAGATGTTAGGGAGGATTTTCCAGAACAAAAAGGACTAAACCCACAGCATTAGATGAGGGTAAGAATGCCCTTGTGCATTCCTCCATCCTCACTAAAGCGCCTTATCTTTCTCATACCCATCCCAGCTGGTATGTACGAGTATCATTGTGGTTTGGGTTTGTACACACACAGCCCATCACAGCCTCACTGCCACCTTGCAGGGCCTCTCTCACCCTTGGAACTCACTGAATAACCCAGGTTAGCTGTCAGCCACGGTGAGCCTCCTGCCTCAGCTTCCCAGGAATATAGGCATAAGCTAGATACATTTTCTTGATAATTTTGTTGATGTTTTGGACAGGGTCTCAGTACATAGATAGCCCTGGCTGGCCTGTAATTCTATGTAGACCAGGCTGGCCTTGAACTCTTAATGATGTACCTCCTGCTTCCTGGGTGCTGGAATTAATGGCATGTGCTATCATGCTGTTTAATGACTTTATTTTCATATGCTAATGGACATTTGTATATCTTCTTTGAGAAATACTAATTTAGGTTTTTGCCTGTATTTTTCCTGTAGCTTATTGTTTTAAAAGTGTTTGTCTTTTTATTATTGGCTTGTGTTTGTCACTATTTGGCTATGTATTTAATGCCTGTAACTAGTGCATTAGCTTATACTAACATCTGCTTTCAGATCTATAGTTTTGTAAGGCAGAATTGTAGGCAGGTCTCAGGTGGCTGCTGTGACCAGTGTCTGTCAGGCTGGACTCTCTGGAAGTCCCAGGAATATATCACTTCCGTTCCCTTGTACTGTGGGGTAAGGCTGTATTGTTGAGCTTGTTGGCACTAACGTCTCTTCTCACTCAGTGTGGTGTGGTGGGGCATGGTCCCTATTAGAATCTGCTTGCTGATTTCATTATTTTGACTATTTTTATGTATGAAAAAATAATTTATCTAAAACTTGGATTATCTTAAAGCTAGCAGTTAAAGTCCCATGTGCTTTGGCTCTGGCTTCCTTTTCTTGAACTAGCAGTGAGTAAATTTGAGTCTGAAACAGCTCTTATTTAGATTAGAACTATCTGTGTAATTTATCTTATAAGGTGAGTTGTGTCATATACCATAATATGATGATAGGCATGGTGTCCCTTCCCAGATCCACAGACAGTGGAATGTAACTCTTGGGGGAAGAGGACATTTAGAGAGTGACGGTGGCAGCTCCTTTAGTGGCTTCTCTTGCATCTTTAAGATTTTGTGAATATTTTCTCTTCGAGTCGAGCTTTTTGATGTTGCAGAGCTATGGTTCGGTTGTTTTGCTTGGCTAGGGCATATTTCACTGTATGTGATGTACGCGTGTACCTGGAAGAACAGTGGCTCAGTGACACATGGGCTCTTACGCACTTTTGCTGGAGTCTTTATTTTGTGGGTCACTTTTTCTGTTGCCTGTTTTTGTCCACTCCTGTAGAGTTTTACTTTACTGGTGGTCTTGCTTTAAATAATAGTTATGCATGAACTTGGAGTCTTTTTGTATTTGAGCTTTGCTATCTTTACCTAGTTGTGTAACTTCAATTTTTTCAAATCTTGTTTTTAATGATGGTCCTTAAATGCTTTAAACTCCTTTGTAGCCACAAGAGGTAGTGGGAAAGAAAGGATAAGGGAGAAGCGGACCTGTTTAGAAAGGTTCTTTGGAGCAACGCCCCTCTGTGTTGTCTGGAAACCAGCAGTTCAGTGCACAGGCCAGCAGGCAGTGCAGCTCGATCCACTCGCAAACACTTCACGGATTCACCAGCAGTCCAGATAGGTAGAGTTGGGTTAGTACCAGGGCAAGTTCTTAGCTGTGCCTCTCTCAGGAAAGCGAAGATCAGTGAAAACAAGAGGGCCCACAAGCGCTGCACAGCTAGCTGTTACCATCAGGCCAAGCTGTGTCTTCTTCACTCCATGGAGTCCTATTTATACCCCCCAAACATCCCATGTCCTCCACGTGCCTTGCTTTCGGACATGCATCCAATCACCTCGAGCTCTTGGTGTGGCAAGAAACTGCAGCACACCGTCAGAAGTGTTTTGGTGCATCTCTCTATGGAGTCTGACAAATGAGGCTCAGCTACACAGTGTAAGGTGGACCACATGGTGTCATTAGCAAAGAATCCTTTCACGTGCTTGCCTTAACAGACCATTCTCTCTCCTGTCTGCTTCAGCAAAACTTCCTTAGCCTTCACACCTGTGTCCACTTTACCAAAAAGTCTTTCATGTGTTTGCCCCAGCAAAACATGAGCCAACTTTCCAAAGAACTCATAGTTGTCTGTAGTTTGAACTAGAAATATTATTTAGTTCCTTAGATTTTGAGTATTTGTGGGTAAACAGATTTAGTACCTAGCACAGCTTATAGAACAGTAGCAATGAAAATGTGTTTAGTTAATCCTGTCCTTTTTAAATAGAAGAATTGCTTTGAGTAGTGTGTTTTGAGTAGTTTAGACACTTCTGGAGCAATTCTCCTATAAAGCTACTTTGGAGATGAAATACTGATCTTTGGTAAAGTCATCTGTTACTAGGATAATAGTTTGGGCAAGCATGTCTTGAATCGGATGGGAGTGTTTAAGAAATTGTTTTCCTTCGAGCTCAAAGCTCTTAACATTATTGCTAATGTGTGGTCCCTTTGACTCATTTAAGAGTGATAATTTCATATATCCTACAAATTGGTAAACTATAACCACTTGATAGAACTTTTCTTACTTTTTTTTTTACTTTTTTATTTTTTTAATTTTATTTTTTAACTCAGGACCCCATACCATGGAATACTGTGTCTAAATTCTTTTAACTTAATAGCTAAAATTAGCCACTCAGTCACACATACATGTAGTTCTGCTTGTGTACAACACATAAGCTGTTGCAGTAGCCATGCAGGATAGTGTGTAATCTAAAAACTGAATCTTAAGGTAGATACCTTCAAGACTGCTCTTTGTTTTGTGTGCTTTATACATTCTTCTGAACTTTAGGATCATCTTATCAAATGCAAGGGTAAAATGCAGTTAAGATTAAAATACAACATCTACCAACATCAAGGTTCTAATATAAAAACATGAATGTCTTTCCACTTGCTTAGGTATCATTAAATATCCTTCAGAAATTCTGAAATTCAGCTAAATTTGTTCTTTTGTTTTCTTTTTGAACAGTATGTAAATTACTAGTTCAATTTTTTTTCTCCATCTTTATTAACTTGGGTATTTCTTATTTACGTTTCAATTGTTATTCCCTTTCCTGGTTTCCAGGCCAACAATCCCCTAAACCCTCCCCCTCCTGCTCCCCTTCTTTATGGGTGTTCCCCTCCCCATCCTCCTCCCATTGCCGCCCTCCCCCCAACAGTCTAGTTCACTGGGGGTTCAGTCTTGGCAGGACCCAGGGCTTCCCCTTCCACTGGTGCTCTTACTAGGATATTCATTGCTACCTATGAGGTCAGAGTCCAGGGTCAGTCCATGTATAGTCTTTAGGTAGTGGCTTAGTCCCTGTAAGCTCTGATAGAATTTTTCTTACTTTTCAAATATTTTGTTTCATTTATATGGTCATATTGTATCCCCTTTCTTTATATTATGATTACATTTTGAATTTCAGAAACTCCTCTAGTCTGTTCTAGTTGAACATGAAATTTTTCTCCAACTGTGAGTTTAGTATTTTTTTAATGATATGACAGCTGGCGCTCCAAAACTGAGTTTGAAGCCAACCCTGGGCTACAAAATGAGTTCTGGGGAGGGAAAAACACAGTGATGCCCTACATTTCTAGGATAAATCTTACTTCGTTATGGCAAATTTTTGAAACGATGGTGGTGATTTTCTTGAGTTATAAATGAGCAACAAGGATATAGAATTGGTTTTATAAGATAAATAATATGAGGGGTTGGGGATTTAGCTCAGCGGTAGAACGCTTGCCTAGCAAGTGCAAGGCCCTGGGTTCGGCCCCCAGCTCCGAAAAAAAGAAAAGAAAAAAAAAAAGATAAATAATATGAGTGGGTATAACTTGTAATTCATTATCACAACTGAAGTTTGAAACTGCGTTAATTGGTGAAAAGGGAAATGTGGGTATTTTCTAGGACATGCACTTGATTAAACAGTTGAACAGGTAAATTTTACAATAATTTCTAAGTAATTGGGCGTTGTTTCTTCCCCCTGCCAGGGATTCTGTGTGTGGCTGATCAGTGTCATGGCTTACGGGAGCTGGCCCTGAACTACCATTTGCTCAGTGATGAGCTGTTGCTCGCACTGTCTTCTGAAAAGCACGTTCGCTTAGAACATTTGCGCATTGATGTTGTCAGTGAGAACCCGGGACAGACACACTTCCACACGATCCAGAAGAGCAGCTGGGACGCCTTCATCAAGCACTCACCGAAGGTCAACCTAGTGATGTATTTTTTCCTGTACGAAGAGGAGTTTGACCCGTTCTTCCGTTATGAAATCCCTGCCACTCATCTTTACTTTGGGAGATCAGTCAGCAAAGATGTGCTTGGCCGCGTGGGCATGACCTGCCCCAGACTAGTAGAACTGGTAGTGTGTGCCAATGGCTTGCGGCCCCTTGATGAAGAGTTGATTCGCATTGCAGAACGTTGCAAAAATCTGTCAGCTATTGGGCTGGGGGAGTGTGAGGTCTCATGTAGTGCCTTTGTCGAGTTTGTAAAGATGTGTGGGGGCCGCCTGTCTCAGTTATCCATTATGGAAGAAGTGTTAATTCCTGACCAGAAGTATAGTTTGGAACAGATTCATTGGGAAGTGTCCAAGCATCTTGGCAGGGTGTGGTTTCCAGACATGATGCCTACGTGGTAAGGGACTGCATGACAGGGGGCGTGGTGAGTGAGTAGCACCTTCCTTTTAAGAAAACGCATCCTAATAAACGTTTATCTGCTCGAGAGCTGTAATTCTGTTTTGTGGCATAGAAATTTGGCATCTTTGGTGAGCTTGTGTAATGAAGGGCGTTTGTCGGAAGACCTACAGTTTGGGTCAGATAACTCCTTTTTTTTTTTTTTTTTTTTTTTTTTTTTTTTTGCAGCCTAATAGCAATCAAATGTTTAAAAATTAAAAATGTTGTTCCATATTTGAAAGTAATATCCAATTATGAAAATTAAGTAATTCATAGTCTGAAGGAAACAACCTGAGTGTTGTAATATCTCAGAAGTGTACTAATAGGTTTTCTGAAATGTTCTCTATGCATTTTTTTAAAAAAAATGTAAACTTGACATTTTAGGGTCTTCAGTTCTAAATACACCTGTTATAAGGTGTTTAATACAGCTCAGGAAAGTGAGCATTCTGTGAGAGACATGTATGACAGCGCTCAGAAGACACTGGGTGAATGTTTTCAAACATAATGAAGCTGTTTTAAAAATAAAGATATAAATATCAAAGAACTTAGAACACTGATAAATGTTGCCGTGGTTATTAAGGAGGGCACACAGAGAGAGCCGGGATCAAATCTAGAGGAATCTGTGGAGTAGGAGAGAGCTAGCACTTAGCTTTGTATAAACTTTAGGTCCCTCTGTAAAATGCTAAACCACATGCACTCTTTGTTCTGTCACTAATGTCCTTGGTGCCTGAGGCTTTGTATGTAAAGGAATGCTTTACTCTCTCTAAGTCTTTATTTAAACTAGTCTTAAACTATTACACAACAATTTAAATGAAAATTTTACTTAAAAACCCAACTGAAATAATTAAAAGTAGAACTTTATAAATTGTTTCAGAACAGTTTGATGAAAGAATATTAGTCTCAGTGAACCGTAGTGATGGCTCATGCTTTCAAGTTTGGAGTGACATAGCTACAATAAATACAGCTTTAAAAATGAAAGAGTATCTGTACAGCTCAGAAACACTAAATTAAAAAAAAATACATTTCATTATAACTCGAGTAAATACTACTCAGTGAACTGGAACATTTTAATAGGAAAATACAGTTTTGTGATTGTCAATTTGGTTGAAACTGGTATTTTATATTTAAGTTATGTAGCTTTTCCTATTACTTTCATACAAATAAAGGTAGATTCTAGACTCTATATAGTATAAAGATACTAAGGTTTGGGGGTCTTTGTTCTGTTTTGTTTTTTTAGGTACTGTATGAGCTTGGGTTCTGGGCACTAGTGCTAACAGACGCCTGCTCTGAGAGAAGTTAGAAGTGGTTCACCCCAGCAGCATGTTTCAGTGGGGCTTTTACAAAGCCTGAGGCTATGGAAGCTAACAGTCCTAAAGACAGATGACCTAACTGAGAACAAAAGAGAGTGTGGCTTTCTACACAGCTTAAACTTCAGAAGTGATGGCGTTCTTTCAGGCACGGCAGTTGAGAAGGAAAAGACCGGCCCAGAGTTCCACGTCAAAGGCAACTCTGAGAACATTTTACCCTTACTGAATAGTAGGGAGCTCTGGCTGTATAGGAAATACTTGTGCTAGTTGGTTAGGTTCTGGGTTATTTTTTTTAACTTTTCTGAACAACATTGAAAAATGGATTTGATGGTATATAGTCAGTTTTACTAACCAAAGCTTTATTTGAAAACTTAACTTTTTGTACAAATTGAATTACATGCTTGAATACTTTAAGTCACTTTATAAGCAAAATGCATAGCATTTAATTTGTTTATACTGTAAAATATATGTTAAATGGTTTTATCAATTTGAGAATAAAGATAGTTACTACTGCGGTTGTATTTTTATAACTTTAGAGAACTAATCAAACATATACTACAATATATATTATGATAGCTTCAGAATCTATTATATGGTAGTCTTTTAAACAGTCTACTTTGAAGATACAAAACTTGGCACACTGATTCTATTCTGATGCTCTAATACTTGTGAAACTTACCGTGAAATATAAATTCTTTTATGATTAAAAATAAGGAATAGCTTCTTTATATATTCAGAATGAAAGCTATACTCTACTTGGAAATATGACTCTTGGGGTTAAAGCTGGTGGATTCTCTTGGCAGTTGTTAGCATGCACATCATTCATGACTACTTGTAAGTCCAGTTCCAGAAGACTGACACCTTTGCCATCCCTGGGCACCTGCATTCATTTACATAGACAGACCTAGACACTCACACATAATTAAAACAAGGATAGATATTTTTACAAAAACATTCTTAGAGTTTTCTTTAGCCTAGCAAGCCATATTAGAAATCTATATAAATCAGAATAGTTTTAAAACAATAGAAATTAATGTATCTTAAGTAAGTTTCAGGAAACAGTCCAATTTGCTGTAATTGGTAATCTAGGCCATCTTTTTAAAATACGCCTTGCTAAACAGTAATAAGTTACTGCAATCTGTTTCCAAAACCTGTTTCTATTTGAGGCCATTTTTAGTGTTAGCAAAAAGTAAAAAGTATCACCTGTTTACTGGCCTTAAACCCTTCTTTAAGATAACAAAAGCATTGTCTCAGAGAGTTAAAGGTTATTCTTAGAATTAATTAATAATCAAAATGTAAATACCTGAATAGTTCCAACAAGGAAGAAACTCTTGAAGGCAGTCAGAAGACCTTGAAGCTACCTGCACATTCAAGGGTAAATACAAATGTGTTTCTTTTCAAAAGTTGGCGGGGTGTGGTGGAACAGACAGGCTGTTCAGAAGGCTAAGCCAGAGGATGCACATTCAGACACATTCGGGGCCGAATGAGCTATGAGTGAAAGGCAACCTAGACCTTGTTTTCACAAAGTTAAAAAGGATTGTAGGAATGTAATAGTTCAGTGGTAGACCGCTTCCCTTCCGTGAGTGTGTGTGGGTGTGTGAGAGAGAGACAGACAGACAGATATCCCTAGGCTCAGTACTCCCAGACACATCACATGTGAGACAGACTGAAGAATGTATTGTTATTAAACACTTTGTATATAACGCATTTTGGTCATTTTCCACTCTCCCTTACTCTGCCGTCCTCTCTTGCCGAACTCCCTTCTACTCTCGAGTCTTTTTTTTAACCCTTGGAATCCACTAACTTTAATTATGAGAGTTGCCCACATGAACAGGGTGGGAGGTTACGGAAACACGGGCAGTTTAGGAGTGGCAGTACCACTGGAGAAAGTGACTTCCCCCACCCCCACCCCCATACAAGCTACCAGTAATTTGTGAAGGGTGTGGCCCTGAGCCCCATCCCCATCCATGACGTAATGTTTATAACACCATCTAGGGCGGATAAACAGTCGCTGGTACACATTGCAGAGTGCAGTTTCCACTGCTTGCCTAGATGGCAGCCTCTCATGGTGCCCCTTGTGATCCCCTAGCCCTTGGTTCCTTCTGCTGTCTTTTCCGTGTGTACTGGGCTTTGGAGGGAGGGACGATAGATGTCGTGTTTAGGGTCTTATAATGTTTTTCCTGTTGTCTGTCTAGGGAGCCACTATTGAATAGAGGTTCTGAGTGTTTGAGTTACTTCACCTTTTAACTGTTTCCTTCTATCTGCAACAGTAAATTACCCATTAATGAGCCAGATTCGTGGGTGATATGTTTACTCTGAAGCCCTAATAGTCAAGCTCTTAGAAGAAATATTACATGTGTGTAAAGTGAACTGACACAGGAATAGGAAAATACCATAACTTACATGGCAACAAAGTTTAATCTGTAGATCCTTGTTTTTGACAAAAAAGCAGGAGCTAAACACTGGCCAGGCAGTCTCTTAGAGCAGGAGACCTTAAAAGGTTTTCCTTGGCTTAAAATCTAAAACTGAACTTCACCCTCTGCACAGTTCTGTCTTTGCCAAAGCCAGAGATCCCAGAAGGGAGAGCCAACTTTCTCCCTGATGAGCATGCCTGTCTGGGTCCTAAAGCATCACTGACTGTCTCACGGGGAGCCAATGGCTCAGCCATTCCCCATGCTCAGTTTCTGCTGCTTTAAATACAAAAGAGATCTAGACTCTGATGTTATCCCAGAAAATCTACTCTGCTACACAAGAACCCTCTTTTATAGCTCCCGTCTATGAATCTAGTGGAACCCCTTGCCTATGAATTGCATTGACTCAGTGGAAATTTTTTGTGACTGTGAGCTTCAGGTGCCTGGAATTTTAAAGCCCAACCGAAGCAGTGCCTTCCAAGTCAGAGACACCCCGTTTTGCCCAGGTCACTTTGATTTCCCTACTACTGTTTGAAAGATGTTCTGAGTCACCTAACTTCAATCACTGTCTTTTACCTTGTATCCATTTCACAGCTTGATAAACTCTTGGGGAATCATGTGACTCGTGCCTCTCCGCCATCACCATCTGACTCAAGTGCTTTCACAAGCACTTCTCATTTAACGTTCTCCACAAAGAAACATTTTGCCTTTTCTTTACATTTAATTCCTTTTTACTTTACTCATTCACTTTACATCCTGCTCACTGTTCCCCTCCTAGTCACCCCCTCATCCTATCCTTTCCCATCCCCCATTCCTTCTCTTCTGGGGGGAATGGGCACCCCCTGAGTTTACCCCCAACATGCCATGTCCATGTCTCTGAGAGGCTGGACATTTGATCTCCACTGAGGCCAGACCAGGCAGCCCAGCTAGACAACAGCTTTTGGGATAGCGCCCTGTGATGGTTTATATATGCTTAGCCCAGGGAGTGGCACTATTAGGAGGTATGACCTTGTTGGAGTAGGTGTGTCACTGTGGGTGTGGGCTTAAACCGGTCACCCTAGCTACCTGGAAATCAGTATTCTGCTAGCAGCCTTCAGATGTAGAACTCTCAGCTCCTGGATGCTGCCATGTTCCTGCCTTGGTGATACTGGATTGAACTGTAAGCCAGCCCCCAATTAAATGTCTTTTACAAGACTTGCCTTGGTCATGGTGTCTTCACAGGAGTAAAAAACCCTCAGACACCCCCCCCCCATGCTCTTTAACGCAGTAGAATCTTATCTTAGAAGTCAAGTTCCTTGAGCACGCCACACACCTCCCTTGCTACAAACCAAAGTCTGATTTAAAATGACATGCCCGTACAAACCTCTCAGCTTGTCACCAAAGGGCAGCAGGGAAATTCTACCTTTTCCACAGTGACTCAGCATGGTATAGATTAGTGTTGCCTGAGTTTAGCCACTAGATAGTAGTAATGTGAAGATTCTTAACCTCATCCTGAAAACGAGGTCAAAGAGGCAACATCGTTGGGTTGGTAAAGGGGAGGCAGCGGAAGACGGTCCCTCTGTGTATGAGGACAAGTCTACTTCTCCAGGGTAGGCAGAACAGTGCACTTCGTGACTATCCAGTCATCTGGGGTCACCTTGGCTTTGTGGGGTTTAAACAATAAAAAGTAAATTCCTAGACAAATAAGATCAAAGACACAAAGTCCAAGCACCCCCCCCCTTTTTTTCTTGAGGGCTTTTTGTTTTGTTTGTTTTTTAATTAGACTGAATAGAAACAACACAGGCTGGTGACATTCGGTGCATAGATACCGGTATAAGGCCACAATCTGAAGAGGGCTGAAAGGCACCCAGTGCACCCTGAGTGAAAACACAATGCCAGGTCATTTTATCTTGCTAAGCCCTGACTTACACACTTGAGGCTTCTTAAGACAGCTCAGCAGTCGTGTACTAACCTCTCAAGAAGCAGTCAGCTGTTAGGCGGCAATTAAAAACTGGCACCTAATAATATGTCTAATAATAATAAT
Source organism: Rattus norvegicus (assembly GCF_021556685.1). Lineage (NCBI taxonomy): Eukaryota > Metazoa > Chordata > Mammalia > Rodentia > Muridae > Rattus > Rattus norvegicus. The sequence continues at coordinate 85,590,053 of NC_141548.1, read as the reverse complement.
AATAATAATAATAATACAATAATGTCTATATTTAAAGACTTTGATTATTGTGCTAGTGTTAAATAGGGAAACAAACCGAACCAACCGGAGTTCAACTGATCAAAATACAGGCCCCGAGAGCCTGTCTAATGCCTCTAACGGCAGCGTAGTGAGCTGACAAGGGTCCCTGACGAAATTCCACCCTTTGCAGAAGGGTGTACTCTCTGTGATGATGGCGGGAGAAAAACCAGAGGACACACACGGGAAGTCAGAACACTTCACCTAGCTGTGTCTGGAGGCAGACACGTCCACGGCTTGTACTGAAGAACTGAAGCCATGTGTAGTCTGTCGGGGTGCTTTTGGTCCCAAGAGAGGCCATATATGCAGTATGTCCCCCCATGCCTACATAGGTGCCCCCAATCTTCATGTACCTGGTAGGTGAGTCATTTTAGAGGCAAGGACATACATCTAGAGATGTTAGGTGGCCCCTGTCACAACAGCTCTACTGTCTTTGCCATGTCTAGAGGAATGCTATTAGGGGGCATTAGACAGGCTCCAGTAATGGCGTCCAAACGAGGCTTTAAGGTTATGTGACTAGAAAGCAGTTCACCTGGACCCCCAGGGCTGTAATAACTATAAAAACAACTATTCTTTAGAGACAAAAAAACCCAAACAAACAAAAAAGTAACCCAAACTAAGAAATATCACTACTGTAACAGAAAAGGTGGCCCGAGAAAACATGTTAACCTTGGGATCAAAGAATCTCCATGGCTGAGATCGAGTAATTGCAACCCATTCACTTTGGCCAATACAATTAAGGTTTCTGCTTCTTTCCGGGAGTCTTGACATATACTGTACTTCCGACAAGGCGCCCCAGGAGGTGAAGGTGACCAAAGACACCAGTGTAGGCACAGCCCCGGGAGAATATGGATGCTGGTGGATGGAGAGTAGCAGCAGCAGAGGGAGGCTGTCACAGGTCGGTAAATGTCGTATGTTGGGTAGGTAAAGGGGTTTCCTCGTACGTTATTTTGACAAAGGGGGGTTTCATAGGTAGAAACCAATACTCAAAGTTATAAAACAGGTAGAACTCTCTGTGCATAATCACTGTGTCAAAAATTTTCAAGAAATTCAACAGAAAATCTTTGGTTGACGAATACCGTTTGAAGGGGCCGTAAAATTTTTTTATGGCCAAAGCAAGGGTCTTGTTTCCTTTGGGCCCAAAAATAGACGTTTCATTTCCCAAGTAAATCGGTTCTCCGCTGTAAAGAAATATTTTCGTATAGTTTGTTTCTATCTTCTTGAAATCTGTTCCAAATTCAGCCAATTTCTCATATGTCCTTAAGACAAAATTCGAACAGTCGTAGGATTCAAACCATGTCTGCGCCCCTTTTCCTGGGCTGGCCCGGACTGTCCATGTCTCATAATAAATCCCAGTCTCATTGTCCTGCTTCACCCACTCGGCCACTTTGTTAAACGTGTTTCCTGGTTTAAAAAGAAAAAGAAACAAAAGAAACTTGCTTATAAAATGTTCTGATCCAATTAAGACCAGGATGAAAGAATAAATACTTTAAGACTTAAAAGCCTACGTCCCACAACAGGTATGCAACCTTGACCCCATTTTCTTCCATTCTTAAGGCCGTTGAATTGCAAATACAGCGGGGATATGGAGAGGGCTCCTTAAACTCTGTAAGTATTTAAGGTAAAGTCAGAGTGACAGTCAAGAGTGTCGGTCTACATCTACCAAAGCCATTCTTCTCTATGCAAGAAGCAAAGGCGAAAAGGGAAGCAAGACCTGGAGGTGGGGAAAGAGGAAAGACAGAAACAATGTAAGAACAAGAGAAAGGGGCAAATTCAGAGCCCCACATGTGGTATGTATGTGTGTGTATATATATATATATATATATATATATATATATATATATATATATACACACAGCCACCCAATTAGACAAGATGGATGAAGCAAAGAAGTGCAGACCGACAGGAGCCGGATGTAGATCTCTCCTGAGAGACACAGCCAGAATACAGCAAATACAGAGGCGAATGCCAGCAGCAAACCACTGAACTGAGAATAGGACCCCCGTTGAAGGAATCAGAGAAAGAACTGGAAGAGCTTGAAGGGGCTTGAGACCCCATATGTACAACAATGTCAAGCAACCAGAGCTTCCAGGGACTAAGCCACTACCTAAAGACTATACATGGACTGACCCTGGACTCTGACCTCATAGGTAGCAATGAATAGCCTAGTAAGAGCACCAGTGGAAGGGGAAGCCCTTGGTCCTGCCAAGGTTGGACCCCCAGTGTAGGGGACTGTTGGGAGGGGGTGGATAGGAACACCCTTATAGAAGGGGAGGGGAGGGGTTTAGGAGCTTATGGACAGGAAGGGATAACATTTGAAATGTAAATAAATACCCAATAAAATTAAAAACAGAGAGAGAGAGAGAGAGAGAGAGAGAGAGAGAGAGAGAGAGAGATGGGAGAACAGCTGCTGAGGAGACCTGCATCCTCTCAAACATGTGAACACCAGCTGTTCCGTTTTCCCCTCTATTGTGCTTGCCCAGATACTGCTGATAAGGCACGCAAATTCCTCTAACCAGCCAACCAAACCTGTTTGTGCTGGCTTCACAGACTGTACAGCCTCCTTGGTGGCTAAGTCTTCTACTTCCACCTCGAACTGGATCAGAAGAATCTCTTCAGACCCTTAAAGAGAATGCCGTTTTTCCTCACAGTGCGACTCTTACCCGGGCATCTGTAGACACAACAGAGCCAGGCCCCTGAATCTCGCTCCCAGCAATCCATTCTGGGGTTACACGAGATTGAGTTCATGAAATAAAGAACTCATCTGTCAAGTGGACCCCTTTAGTGCTTTTAGGGACATAAAATTGCAGTGTGAGAAAGTCTGCTTTAGAACTGGAGGCGTGGCTCTTAGTAAGTGATTTGGAGACGCTGGACTTCCAAACACTGTGTTGTAACATCCAGAGAAGATCAGGGGAAAGGGTTAATCATAGGCAGGGCAAAGAATGAACTCACCAAGCTTAAATTCGAGCAAACGAAAGCATTCTACAGAAAAGAGTGGGCACTGTTGGATGTGATGATCCAATTCTGTGAGGAGGAGGAGGAGGCCATGGACTGGCCTGGGATGCCAGACAGAGGAAGCCACTGGGCTCGCTGAGTCTTGCTGAAAGAGATGGGCTTTCATGGTTGGGATATTGGGGTCATGTAAACTAGAAAGTAGAAGGAAGATTAGAAAAGTGGTGGCTGTGTTAAAAGACTGCAGGTTATTGGGCTGGAGAGATGGCTCAGTGGTTAAGAGCACTGACTGTTCTTCCAAAGGGCCTGAGTTCAATTCCCAGCAACCACATGGTGGCTCACACCATCTGTAATGAGATCTGATGCCCTCTTCTTATGTGTCTGAAGACAGCGACAGTGTACTCATACACATAAATAAAATGTATATTCATATACATAAAATCTAAAAAAGAAAAGACTGCAGGTTACATTTAAAAGACTGCAGCTGTCGATGTGGCCTGTTCCGTCCAGCTCTGTGACTGTGAAAGTGTTAGTCTAGCCGGTGGGCTGAAATCACCTGTTATCAATTCCTTATCAGTGAAAGCCGAAGGGAAGTCTTAGCCTCCCCCACCGAATTTTGAGTTAACGCGTCTTAAAGTGTTGGGTAAAAAAACCCACAAATACCCTGGTCTTTTCCTCCAAACCTGGGGCCATGTGGGATAATCAGCGTCACAAAGAGGGCTTCCGTTTCAGCGTTCTCTCAATTCAGTGGACAACCAACACGTATAAAGTAAGGTTCACACACCGAGTGAGCAGGCCCTGCATTACCCAGAAGAGGCAATGGGCCGGGAAGGTAAACGGGATCCAAGGTCACAGAATAAGCTGACAAAGTTCCGACGACAAAGGAGACAGCGATACGTAATGCAACAAAGGCAAAATTAACTGCGCCATCAACTTCCCAATACAAAACGGCAGAAAATGCTAAGAGGGGAAACACTTAAACATCACTCAAGAGGACCCAAACATCCACATGTGGGAGGCAAGGTACTGAAGTTTTTTTTTTTTTTTTTTTTTTTGGTCCTTTTTTTCAGAGCTGGGGACCGAACCCAGGGCCTTGCGCTTCCTAGGCAAGTGCTCTACCACTGAGCTAAATCTCCAACCCTGGTACTGAAGTTCTTGAGAGAACTGTCTGTAAGGCTCTCCTGCAGGGCTCGAGTCCCACTTACTATCTGGATAGCTCTAACCTGTATTTCACTTTCCCCATCTGAACATGGGAGAAGACCGTGGCGAGTCTCTCAGGAGATGCTGGCAAGTGATCCAAGTAGAGCACTCAGAAGAAAGACAGACCCAGAAGCAGCAAATCCTTAATATTTCTCCCCGTGAGAATAAGTTATAACCACAGTTTCTTTTCAGACACAGTTAAGAGGCCTTCCTAATAGGGCATTTTACAGATCCCCTGTTCCCTATATGGATCCCAGTTTATCTATACACAGCGTTTGTTTCGCTCGTGTTTATAATGGGCAGAGCAGATGAGCCACACCTCTCCTAGCAAGGCTCTACATCAGGATCCAGTTGGCTCGGTGTGTAATGCTATCAGAAGTACAGGTTGCAAATGATCACCTCACGGCAGAACACGACTGAGGGTTCAGTGAACGAATGGAATCTTCTACTCGCACGCTGATGCGGCCATCAAACCCTACGTTGCTTTTGAACCTTACCGGATATGGTTGCAACCAGCGACAATGTCCCGTTTTCCTTCCAGTGTTTATCGTAAATTCCTTCAAAGAAGCAGGCTGCCCCCTGGTTACACCAGAACGGAGCGTTCACTTCGGGCCGAAGGTGGGGAAATGTACAGTTGCCGAGCTGGAAAAGCTCATACCATTCAATTGTGTAGTTCTTGCCCGTCAGCGTACTCCTGAATCCAATGGCATCGTGCATGATTTTCTGTGTAGGAATGGATAACAGGTATGAAATCCTCTGTGAGAGAACCATGGGCCCAGGTCACTCATGGGACCACAAATGCACACCAAGCACAACAACCACTCAAAGGGGTTGCACTTCCGTGCCACCATCCTGGCGGTGACACCATGGCCCCTCAAGCTGCAGGCACACATCACTTTGGCTTTGGCAACTAGGGCTCATTTTAGCAGGGGTGTGAGCTGTGTGAAGACCCTCGAAATCTTCTCACAGCCAAGTAATACAGTAAGCATGACAAGCCTCAGGGATGCTCCAGAAAAGAGTATGCCTACCTCCCAGGGTGATTCACTGAACTGGGAAAGGGCCTAGAGCAGAACTTGGAGAGCAAGAAGTGATTCCTGCCTGTCAGGCCCTTCTTCTCATTCCCAGGAGCTGAGTACAGAAGGAGAGTTTAGATCGTTGCAATGTAACTCCTCCCAAGAACACATGGACTCTTAAAGCCAACAGAAAGTCTTTATTCACAGCCCAGAGGGCTAACATGGGGAACTTGTCCAATTGTGTAGCCAAGAGCCTTAGCAATCTTGGCTTTTTACACACACACACACACACACACACACACACACACACACACACACCCCATATCCTGGTTAACACACTTCAATTAACAAGAATAATTAGCAGTAAGGGAAGCTACAGATATTTAAAAAACAAACAAACAAACAAACAAAAAAACAAGGTTCATACATTAGAGACTTTCCCAGGATCATTTAACATGATAGATTGGGTCTTTTCTCTCATTTCGGCCAGTGCTGGGCTCTATGTCCTGAGCTTTCAGGTCAGAAAGGTGTCTTGGTGGCTCTAACAAGGTGTCAACTGCGCTAAGGCCTGGGTGCCCATTACATGAACCTTCACAGCAAAACAGAGGGAGGCCAGGGCACAGGCTACTCACGGCAACCTTTGCTCTGTTTTTGAGAAGGCCGAATTCTCTACCCCAGGTTGACTCTGGAATGGTAATTCCCTGCCTTGGACCTTCCAGGTGCCAAGATTTCAGTTGCACAGAGCCATGCAGACTGAGTAGAAACTCTTAAAAGGGCTAAGAAGTATATCACAGGCTGCAGAGATGGCTGAATGGGTAAGGGCCGTGGTTATGCAAGCATGAAGACCCGAGTTCAAAGCCCTGGCATGAACCTAAAAGCCAGTCATTTTCACATGTGTCTGTTACTCTAGTGTTGAGGGAGGAGACAAGCACACTGGCCAACCAGGTTCAGACAAAAACGTAAGCCTCGGGTTCAGTGAGAGACCCTGTCCCAGAGGAATACTGTGAAGGGTGACACCCAACATCCTCCAGCCACTTCACGATTGCAATTAGGTACACACACACACAGAGACATTCACATAAACCACACATACAGAGTTATCAATCAATATGACCTAGTAACCACTGGATTACTCGTTTCAGTCAAAGTCATGACTAAATTACTTAAGCGAAGTTACAAGATCAAGATGCATTCTTACGAAGTGTCCCAGGAGGTCTCCATATTTAAATTCCCAAACAGGGGCTTGTAGCCTTAAGACTTCGATGACGTCATTGTCCTTCATAACTGGGATGGGTGAGCCAGTAGGGCAGAAAGTATACTTGGCTTGACAGAAGGGATCTGTCTTCGGACGGAAGGAGAAGCGCCTGGGAAGAAAGAGAGCCATCACATTACATCTTAAAAGGAATCGCTCTTCTGACACACTTTAGGATCGCAATTTTCATTTCAGGCTCAGTTCTCATTCTCTCTCTCTCTCTCTCTCTCTCTCTCTCTCTCTCTCTCTCTCTCTCTCTGTGTGTGTGTGTGTGTGTGTGTGTGTGTGTGGTGTTACATGTACTATGTGCATGTGTACGAGTGTCTTTACTTGATTGCTTTATACCTTTATTTTTTGAGACAGGGTCTGTCACTAAACTGGATAGCCAATGAGCTTCAAGAATCCGCCTTTCTCTGCGTCTCCTTCCATAAGGTTAGAGTTTCAGCTACGCACTGAGCCGTCTCCTCAATCCTCAGCAATTCTTTTATGGAAAAATATTTAAAGCTTAGCTCCTGGTGACTGCATATAAAGGTACACTTGACTTGCTTTCATATACACACTTCCAAAGACATGCTGGATATGAAGTCATTAAATAGACTTTGTATTTTAAAATGAGCATTTACCTAATATTTACTGAGGATCCGCCATGTGCAGAACTATGTGGAGGGGAAGGGGGACAAAGAGTGTGACCCTGTTCCCTTCCTCATCAAGCTTGGGGCTGGAGCTTGGAAGATGTTAAACAAGCCAGAAGGGAACTTCGGTAAGAACGAAACTAAGGAAATAGAGACCTAAGGCACAAAGGAGGAAGATAATCAGTTTCAACCGCTGGCCACAGATAGCAAAGGAAACAGAGAAGAAAGCTAGGCCGGCAAAGGAGAAATTAGTATAAGACGCACAGGAAACACTTCAGTGGCTCTCAACCTTCCTAAAGCTGCAGTCCTTTAATACAGTTCCTCATGTTGTGCTGACCCCAACCAAAAAATTACCTCACGTCATAATTTTGCTACTTCATAAATCATAATGTAAACACCTGACATGCAAGATTCCTTATATGTGATCCTGTGAAAGGGTGGTTCTGATCTGTTGAAATCCCTGAAGGGGCTACAGACATGAATTCAAGCCTCAAGTAGACAGGGGCAGGATCTGTCATGGGAAGTATGAAATGGCATGCTACAGCCCCTGACATGGGAACCTTGAGCCCTGCCTGAGGTCTGAGGATTTTAAAAAGCAGATCTGATCAGGCTGAAGACAGAAAGCTGTCTTTGTTGTATGAATCAAGAGTGGCTGGGGTTAAATTGAGGCTGATGCTAGTCCACAGGCCACAACAATGTTCAAAGCAAAAGACACCTCAACTGGAACAGACTGGGACCGTGGCTCAGCACCCTTGGGTCCCCTCACCTCCTGTGCCTGGTGGCACCTGTGCAAAGGAAAGTGGAAGAATCCTGAGATGGTAAAGGTTCCTGCCCGAGTATTCTACCAGTCTTAACACAGGACAAAACCTTCTGCTCTCACATATATCTATATATACCAGTTGTCAGGTGGGAATGTCAAGTCTGTGCTTCTTTAGAAACAAAAGATCAGTCATCCTCCGGCTCCTGGTATTAAATAAAATACTTTGAGATTTACAGTCTCTTGTTTTATTGGGTATTTAGCCCCGCCCCCTTGTGAATATTTTCATGAAAACCAGCTTCAACCCCGAACTTCTTTTTTTTCCTCACATACATTTAGCAGAACACGTTCATGAACAGAACACATAAATATTTTAAGTTTGGCTACAGCTGGCTTCCACCAGACAGGAGAGTGCTACTATCACTTCCCGTTTTCTGTTCAGGGCATGTGAGAATGACGATTCTGAGTAACCTTCCTAGGATGAACAGATGCAACCAGATTTGGTCTGCAGCCTTCAGAACTAAGAACTCCTTAGAGGAACACGCCATCACTCCACGGTCCTCTCTCCTTATGCTCTTAGGTAAAACATTCGCTTTAAGAGCTGCAGCTCTTTCCAATTCATGGTGTCCACACCAGCCCCACCCGACCCCGAACCTCCTGTGCTTCGTGTTTCGCAATTCCCCACCGGCTGTCAAAACTTAGCTGGGTCAAAGACTGTAATCAGCTTCTCGGGTTCGGAGCCCTACCTACCTCCAGGTTGAAGTGGACCAACAAGGCAATCCTGACTGGCCCAGGGAGGAAATTTCCTGAGCTTGATATTTAGATCAGTAAGGACTCAGTGGAGCAAGCAGCCTGCCAGTAAATTCTGCCCAAATATTATGCAATGACAGCTAACGATAAAGCATGAAATAAATGCAGTGTTTAAACGTTTGAACCTGCTCTCCGAGTCAGTCAGTTGTACTTAAAAGTCACTCCGTGCAATAATGTCACTCGCCATTCCATCCAGGACTCTGAACTGCACTGAACCGATGAGGACCCCCAGTAGCCAACTATTTAGGAACTACGCTCGCAGTGTCGCCCGCAGTGTGCCCTGTGTCCCGGAGCGCGCTGGGACAACGGATCCGCGCTCTCCAGGTCCCCTCCACACCTCGCTCCGTCTCACTCACTTGTAGGGTACGGGCCAGCGTTGCCCAGACGTCGGGGACGCGCCCAGAGTGGCCGCCAGCCCCAGCAGCGCCAGCGCGAGCGCCGGGCGCCAGTGCGCTCCGCCTGGCCCCACGCGCGGCATCCGCGACTCCCTGAAGTCCCGGCGGCTCCCGGGCCCGGGCGTCGGCCTGGCGTGCGCGCCGCCGCGACGACGAGACAGCCGGGCACGAGCACCGGCTTGGGCGTATGACCTCCGGGAGCGTGACGCCTCCACTGTCCTGGCCCAGGAGGAGCGCCTCTGCTCCACTGCGCGTGCGCGGGAGGCGAAAAAGCGCTGTCCTCCCGGAAGGAGCTGGAGACTGGCGACGCAAATCTCACTCCAACCTGGTTGACGTGTGTTACGACGCCTCTAATGCAAAGGTGCTTTCTGCCCACCTGCAGCCACCACCAGCCAAACCATAACAACAATAAAACACTTATGAACTTTCTTGACCCACATGGCCCAGGCCAGTGTCCAACAAATATCTTCTGCTTGGAGACTCTGGGTCCCCAGAGGAAGAAAAAAAAGGGGATTGCAGGGAGTGATTGCCCTCACCTGGCCTGAGAATGTTGCAAAGGTGGGCGATAACAATATGCTTTCTGTGCTGCCACCAGCATCACAAGTCTTGCTCCGCTCCGCTCCACTCTGCTCCTGCCCTCTGCCACACTTAGAATTAGGCTGTCAGCCCACAGTCCTGACTATTGTTGCCTCCTCTCTCTTCACGGTGGAGATGTCCCTTTAGTTCGGTGACCTTTCAAAGCTTAAGACCAATCAATAGAGCTAGGTGTAAGCCATTTAATCCTCGGTTCCTTCTTGTCCAGTTAGTATAAGATTACTAAGAGCATCACGCCAGACAACAGAATCGGGCTTATCAAGCTGCGAGATGGCAGCCAGGAACACTCATGGATGATGGGGAACGGACGGAGATGAGACTGAAACAGGCAGTATGTGGAGGGCCTCCTAGCAAAACCACTATGTGTGTGCACACAGGAGCTGCCTGAGGTCTGAACTACAAAGCGAACTTAGGATTGATCCTTTTTGCCCGCAAACTCTGGAGCTCAAGAAGAGATAGAAATGTCATACCCCAAAACCCTTTATCAAAAGCTTTGGGACTATCTGGGTTATAGTGTGAGGCTGATTCTCAGAGATTCTCCAGCCAAAGGTTCTAGCTGTTTCACCCTTGCTGATATATTTTCCAAAAGAAAAAAAAATTAAGTCTGTAAATTTTAGGAAACAACGTTTCTCAATGACTGAAAAGGCAGGATGTCAGCATGGTACTTCAACTTCTACTAGGGTCGGGGTGGAGGTTGGGGGGAGGGGATACTGTTGTCTAGCAGGTGTGTGGCTGGTTTAATCTTTCTACTCCAGGATGATAACTAGCTTGTAAATTTCAAGCTCATCTTTACTTTCTAATTTCTTTCTTTTTTAAAGATTTATTTATTTTATGTATGTGAGTACACTGTTGCTATCTTCAGGTACACCAGAAAAGGGCATCGAATCCAATTACAGATGGTTGTGAGCCAACATGTGGCTGCTGGGAATTGAACTCAGGCCCTCTGGAAGAGCAGTCAGTCAGTGTTCTTAATCACTGAGCCATCTCTCCATCCCAATACTTCCTTATTTCTAACTCTGTGAACGAAATGAATCACTATTCTGAGAAGGGTGTCCAGCTTGCTAAAGGTTCTGTCCAACGCAACATACTTTGCCTCGGACACACTGATTTTCTAACCACATTTTAATGAGAGAGCCAATGATAGTTTGACTAGGTTTGTAGGCCTTAGATATACTCACCTGTGTTATAGGTGCTTAACTGCCCTAAACAAATATATCAACTATATTATTGCCTCTAATTTAGGATTTTTCTTGTCAATTTCACTTGCCTACCACAGTATACTGTCAAAGATGCTACAAAGTGAATAGGTCAAAGATGAGTTTAAAAGTGAAATTTAGGGTTGAATTTACTAAAGTTAGAAATTACAATAGTCCCCTGTGAGAATCAGTGGTGGCATCTGTTTAATGTATGATACGTAAACTCCCTAATTCCAAATCAAGAAATCTATCCAATCTTTGACTGTTTATTTACACAGAATCTTTTGAGTAGTCTTTAAGCTTGTACTGACTTATCGAATATGAATTTTATTTTCATTCTGAACAGTTATGAGTCTTTCTCAAGAAAACCAACCTTGTAACAAACATTTCTCTCTTCTTTATATGATTTAATAAAACATGTTGTCTGGACACAAGGGAATGTCTAAAATCCCAACACTCAGGATGCTGAGGCAGGAGGATCTACAGTTAGAAGACAGCCTAGTCTATAGAGCAATGCCTTGTCTCAGAACAAAACCTAAAAATGGCAACAAAGAAACCAATAAAAGTCCATTGCTGGGGACGCTGGACTGAACTCCTGCACTGTGTTTCAGCAGGCAAAAATAAAATGGAATTGCTTGTGCTGTTCACAAAACGAATTATTAGTATTTTTTATTTATATGGGTGTTTTGCCTGCACGAATGTCTACATGTGCATGTAGTGCCCTCAGAAGCCAGAAGAGGTCATCAGATCCTTGCAGAACTGTTGTTACAGTTCTCAGCCACCAGATGAGTTCTGGGGATCGAACCTGAGTCCTCTGTTAGAGCATCCAGTGTCCTCAGCCACTGGTCCTTACCCCCTGCTTAAACAGTGAAATTGTAAAGAAACGGAGATACCCCCTAAATTGGAGACTTATAGCAATTGATCAAAAAGAGCCTTAAGTCAGTCGATGTAATACAGCAGTCTTTGATAGTGGTTAATCTTCAGGGTCAACTTGACGACACTTAAAATTACCACTAGAAACACACTTCTGGGTGTCTTTGAGAGTGTATTCAGAAGATTGGACTGAAGACAGAAGACCCACACTGAATGTGGGCAGAACCATGCTGTGGATTTGATCCTGGACTGAACAAAGAAGAGAAAGCAAGGTGGCCACCAGCATTCATCTCTCTCTGCTTGGTTACCGTAGTGGCCATGTCTCATGGGCCACCACCATGCCTGCTGCCATGATTAACTATATCCCTAAACCTGAATCAAAATAAACCCTTCCTTCCTTGATTCTGTGAGGCATTTTGTCTCAACAAAGTAACCAATGCATCCTATCTGAACTCTTCCAAAGTAACCTGATGTTGCCTTTTGAACCTCTGTTTTCATTCTCCTGCCTGAATTTCCTTGCATAAACTAGTCTCTGTGTCATGGTTAACAAATCTATTTGGGATGGGATGCTGGCCAGGTTATGAATTGCCAATAAAAGCCACACAGATTTTAAGACAAATGTGTGGGCATATAGTCGCACAAAGTTTGTCGGTATAATCTAATAAATGGCTCAAAATCAAATTCTGATTTACATAATGGCTCTGGGAGTCTATCTGGAGCCTTAGAGAAGGTAAGTTAGAGCTTTGCCACGGAGCCACACCCTATTTTAACTGCCCATAGCGAAGAAATGAAGGGCACACACTGTTCATCGAGCAAAAATACGTTGGTATCAAGGTTTTGACAAGATGAAATTTGCTAAACAAATTCTACAACAAAACCATGTTGAAGGTGTTAATTTCTGAAATCAGAGCAAAGTGCTGTTGTCTCAGAGACACTGAGCAAATTTTCAGAGTCACATCAGGTAGTGATGGAGACAGATATGACCTCTACTGCTCAGGACCAGACTGGAGTATTTTGTTTCCCACACTCTCTATTCTTTATTCTTTTCCTAAGGATGTCCATTGACACAAATGTGTTTTCACGAACAGCTGCTTTTTCCTCTACTTGCTACAGATGTCATATGTATTTCTAATTTGGGCTTCTGGTACTGCTATGGTTCAGCCATATGAATCTCTTGCCAGGTCAAAGGCTAGAGGCAGCGTTCCAGGTGTTGCGTCATTCTGGGTGTGCATCCTTCCAGGTGTGCAGCCCACCAGGTGTACAGCCCACCAGGTGTGCAGCCCACCAGGTATGCAGCTCACCAGGTGTGCAGCTTTCCAGGTGTGCAGCCCACCAGGTGTGCATCCTACCAGGTGTACAGCCCACCAGGTGTGTAGCCCACCAGATATGCAGCCTTCCAGGTATGCAGCCCACCAGGTGTGCATCCTACCAGGTGTGCAGCTCACCAGGTGTGCAGCCTTCCACCCATGGTTTTGAGCAGCTCAAGTTAGACTTCTGCTTGGGTATAGGTTCAGGTTGTTAGTAAACATTGAAAACCTAAGGCCACAGTGAATTGTTGCTGGAAGACATGGAGCTAATAATTTAATGGTCTGATAAGAGGCATCATTCCTGGAGACTGCAGATTTTATTCTTTAATAATAAAAGAGCAAATCCTCTTCATATATCTTATGTACAGAAGAAATATAGCTTGTTCTAACCAGACAAAACAAAATGAAACAAACAAAAAACGAATTAAATCCATTCGTTATTGTTTCCTGCGGTCATGTGAGAAAAAAAAAAAAAGACACTTATGTCTCTGGAATTTTTTCATCGTGAGACCCAAAGTAAAATATGGAACACAACTGCATATTAGCCAATACAACGTTTTCAAGAAATGGAACCGTTGTAAGATGCCTAAGGCGTTCTTTGCCTCCCAGTTTTGGAGAAGATGAAGCCCAGACCCCGCGACTCAGTATTCTTAATTAAAAATACTCCACTTTCCAGCTTTAGAACTCGAGAAACTCAAATTTTTATTGTGTAAAATTAAAAAACAAAGACTGAAAAGTACTTGTGTTCCGGTATTGACGCTCTTCTTTGAAATAAGTTTCTTGGACGTCACTATCTACTAGTCCTTTGCCATTTATTTCTTTTAAAGATTATCCTCCCTGACCCACGTCTTAAAAACTAGTTTATGCTTCTCTGGAGCCCTCTACCCGCCGAAGAGGAAATGACAGGCTCCATTGAGTCCCTGGGATGCACTTGGCACTGGGCGAGCAAAGCTGGAGGCTTCAGTCAGCTACCATCCCCAGCTAGAGTCTGTACTTCAGCCCCAGCCCCAGACGCTACGAGGGGGCACTCGCGTGCCCAGATGCAGAGTTGCTGCAGCCAGGTTTCTACCGGGACAGTTTCACTGGCTTAGAAAGTGACAAGAAAGAGCAAGTAGCAGTGATGGGGACGGTGCATCTAGGGAGGCTGGACTGTGACAGAGCCAGGCCGCTGGTTTCTGAAGGTGAGGATCAAGACGTACCCGATGCAGCCCCACTCACGCCTTTCTGCTCTACGTTGTCTTGTTGACTGTAGCCAACACTTGACCCACGCCCGTTGAGAACTGAGCTTTAGAGATAAAGTGGGTAGAAAGTGGTTCAGGGTCATTAAGGACCCAAACAGAAACCAGTCCCTGTCACATTTCACATTCAGCAGTCGACAACATACAGCCCTCTGTCTCCTCTCTGCCAACATCCTTCCCCTTTTCTGTCTTGTCCTTCTTCTATTTCTTTTGGTGAGTTACACATAGCATAAAGCTTACCGCTGTGACTGTTCTAGGTGGGTAAGATCCCGTACACCACTACGCTGCCCATTAAACGATGACTCTGTTTTCTCCTCCCGCGTCAGCCTACAGGGACATCTATCTACTTTCTGTCTCCATGAATTTTTCCTCTTCTGAGTAATTCATTAACAGAGATATGCACTGCTTTTATTGTTGTCGTTTTGGTTTGGGTTTTTTGTTTTTTTGTTTTGTTTTGTTTTGTTTTGTTTGTTTTGATATTTTGGGTGTCTAGCTTCTTTCTCCAAGTTTATGTCCTCAAAGTATTTTGCAGCACGTTTGTGAATTTCCTTGAGATTAATGTTTCCACAAACAAGTGTACAGATATAAATACTCACGCGGCCATGTGTGAGTCTGTTTTTCATTGCTCCATGTACATGCATAACTCCTAATTCTATTGTAAATACTTATCCTTGTATATGAGGCCCTCAACCCTCATCGAAGAAACTTCTTTTTGCAACAGATGGAGATCATTAAAACACACACACACACAATTGATCAAAGTGACGGTGTGGAGACCATTCCCATCTGCTGTATCCACAACACAGCTTCTGCGCCTAAGCCTCAGGGATCCCCATGGAAGAGGGGGTGGGAATGACGTCCTGGGAATGACGTCCTAGGAATGTCGTGGAAGCTATACCCCGCATGTCTTAGAGATGACGCAACAGGACCAGAACAGAGCAACGCTGATAGGCCCGTGACTGTGGAAGGGGGAGGGTCTCAAACAAAGAGCTAGCTGGAGAGACCGGCTTTTTCCCCCTCCGGGGTAAAGATCGTTTTCTCTGGGGACACCGATTGGTTATTCAATACCAAGAAGTCAGGCCTGAAATTCGTATTCATGTAAAGAATACTATAGAGTCAGAACGTGTGCGTGTAAAACAACTAAAGAAAGAGAGGCTGAGAATTTGAGAGAGAGCAAATGATGTATATGGGAGGGGTTGAATATCTTATTTTATTTTTAAAAATAAAGAATTGCTTACAAAGCAGACCCATCTATTTATCTATCCATCTCTCCGTGTAGAACCCATCCTTTTTGTGACCGTCTAGTCTCCCTTTTTTTCTGGAATCTAATGTGTAGCTCTAATTTTCAGTTGCTCTGGGGAGCACTTCCACACTCTACCTCGTGGCTGGATTGTGATACTTAGCTCCTGTGGCCGTGAGACATTCGGAATTATTTAGTGTTTCTGCTCGGTTTACTTGGGTGTGTTAATACAGGTGTGTTCCTCATTCTGAGGGTGAAGGCATTTACTCCCAAAGCCAAACAGATACACCTCCTTAACCACTTGAAAGAGAGCCATGCAGAAGAGAAGAACCATGTGTGGGAGAGCGGGTGGGGACACGTGCACAGGACTTGGTGGACTTGAACTTCCCTGTGCTTACTGCTGTTTTCATACCCGGAGAGTTAGCCTCAAGCCGTGAAGCGTTCATTTTAATTGGTGTTCAGTAACTTTAAAACCATCTTCTGCAAAGTGTCGCCGGCTCTCTTGCCATTTTTGGATCCTTCTGTGTCCAGCCCAGGTCCGTGGTGCTGTGATTCTGCTGTACATAAGAACCAACAGGGGTGGAAAAAAACAGTGGTCTACAGAGAGGTCTCAGCAGTTAAGAGCACTGACTGAGATTCTGAGTTCAGATCCCAGCAACCACGTGGTGGCACACAACCATATGTAATGGATCAGAAACCCTCTTCTGGTGACGGTGTACTCACATAAATAAAATAAAATAAAATATCTTTTAAAAAATGGTGTAATGCCTAGTCCACACCTGAGGCCAGTTATGTCAAGCTTTCTGGACTGAAACCAATAGTGATAGTGCTTTCTGATGAACCTGAGGGGATTGATTGCTTCAGTGCTCCAGTTGACAGACTACCAGTTTCTCTTGGCTTCCAAAACCAGCTGGAGAGATGTACGCTGTCGCCTGCAGATGCTGTCCCATTATGTAATGGCGGTGACGTGAAGGCCATGCTTTGAAGCCTTGAGGCTTCAGAAATCACAGGTAACATTTGCGTTCTGGGGGCTCTTTCAGTGCAAGCATGACTTTTTGACCTACCACATCACTTCCTCAAATAAAAGGTAAATTTACAAGTGTTTCAGGTATGCTTTTGACTTATTTACTTATTCTCTTTATTTGATACAGGATCTGGCTGGGTAGTGCTGGGTAGTGTGGAATGTTAACGAAGCTGTTCTTGAACTCGTAGAGATCCACCTCTGTGGTCTGTCTCTGCCTCTCAGGAGCCGGGGTTACTGGGTTTAAAGTTACTTTAAAGCCCCATTCTTACAGTTTCAAGATACCCTGGCTGTATCCCGTGGCGAGAACTGGACCTAGTTATGACGTAGTTGGTCTTGTCAACTCTTAGAATCACCTGGGAGAGCTCTCTCAACTGAGGTTGGGAAGGCCTATCCTCAGAATGGGAAGTCTAAGGTCTGGGGAAAACCCGAGTACACCTGCCTACCCTCTCTTTCCTGTGCGAAGGGGTCCATTGCTGCCCCTGCCTTCCTCTGCCAGTGCCACACGTCAGTCTCCTGGAACTTCAGACGAGTGATGTCAACCTAGAGACCCTACAGAGCCCCAGGCCTTCGGTATCTGCTTGGGGCTACCGAGGTAGCCACAGAGTTTTTCGGTCTCCTTTGCCATATTCTGCAGTGAATCTATATTCAAAGAGAGTTTCGCAAGGGCGAGGAAAGTCAGAGGCACAGTGCAACGCCATCTTTGAAGAATTTCTCAACATTATGACATAAATATATTGTTAAATCTCAAAAAGCCAGAGAGAGGTAGGGAGAGACAGGGTGAAATGAGATATTTTGTTACTAGCATTTTGAGGATTTCCCTCTGTAGCAAACTTTGTCCAGACAGTTGCTCTGCAGGCCGGATGCTGAGGCCTGCCTTCATGTCTAAGACAGCATTGCCCTGTACGCCTCAAAACTAACCTTTAAAATGTTTTCATCCCGGCACATAAGCATAGCTCTTTGTTCTGGTTTGTTTTCACTTTATTTTATTTACAAACCATGAGGTTATCTTAAATGCTTTTAAAGAATATACTTTCACTTTGTATCGAACTCCGACTATTTAGCACTTTGTTGCCATGGGTAGCTGAGCTGGTGGTTTCAGGATTATGCGTGGTTGATGAAGCCTCGTTATTTCTATCCTTAGGACACCAACGTTCTGTATGTCTGTGGGGCCCACTCGGCACTGAAGCTTCACTGAAGCCATGACAACCCACAGCGTTTCCTGTCTTCTATTGTGTGCCACCTTTATCAAAGGTCCTCTGGCCAATTCTGTGTATTATTGGTTGTTCTATTGACTTTTAGTGTCGAGATGGTGATATAAATATAATTGCCTTTCTCCCTTGCTTTTCATCCCTTCAAACCCTTTCCTGTACCCCTCCCCAGTCTCCTTCAAATGTATGGCCTCCTTTTTTCACTCATTGTTAAAGCAGTCTATACATATATGTAATCTTTATATATAGGTATATGTAATGTAAGCACGCATATGTATATGATGTTTATGTGCATGTATATATGTATATACATATTTATTCCTATATATAACCTGCTCAGTCTGTATAATGTTAAATGTATATATGTCTTTAGGGCCAACCATGTGGTATTTGATAATGGGTTTTTTTTATGCTCTCCCTGGGGAAGATCATTTCTCCTGCTCTCAGTGTTCCTTAGTTGCCTGTATGTAGCTCTTTGTGTAGGGGCTGAGGCCTCCTGCATATTGACTTTAACGCATGTCTGTATGTCATGACTGTGAGATAGAAAAAGGGAAGCAGGGGTTGAGTTTCCTGATTCACAAGACACTTGGCCATACTTTATCCCTCTCTTCCTTTCCACATGTAAACATAACTGCCATCCTGTCAGCATGACCCGTTAACCCGTTGACTTCTCTTCCAGAGACAGAGTATAGTGAAAGTCCTGGGTGAGTGTGGTGACGGTGATGAACTGTGTTTTATGGTGGTAAGAGCTGGGGCACTCTTTCAAATTCACCGGCTTTCTCTGAAAGGAAATAAATTCATACAGTAAATCTTCCGGGTAAGTTAAATCGTGGTTGCTTTAACTATTTCCCAGTGACACTCACAGATTCACTCTTCATTTACCTGGTTAGCCGGGTATTTGAATGAAAGCTTGCTTACAACCGGTTTGTTATGTGTGCAGGGTTTGGGAGCTTCTGTCCCCAACACTGCGGTGTGGAGAAGCAGAGGACACCTGAGACGTTAGCCCTTCTCAGCAGCACACTGTCAGATGCCCGACAGCCCCTCTCTCTCACTCAGACTGCTCTTCCGAGAGGTCGAGGATCCTGGGCAGAATAAACGATGTAAGTAAACCCCAGAGGGCTACTACCAACGACATGGCACTGAAATACGGGTTCATGGCAAGGGCCATTGGGCATAATGTTCTTAGTATACAGGGAGGAAAAGGGGTGTTTTATAATATATTTAGAACATGGTGTCTTAGAGGAGATAATTGGAAGAATCTGTTGAAGTAAAAATAGCTTAGCTCATGGGTTGGGGATTTAGCTCAGTGGTAGAGCTCTTGCCTAGCAAGCACAAGGCCCTGGGTTCGGTCCCCAGCTCCGAAAAAAAAAAAGAAAAAAGAAAAAAGAAAAAAATAGCTTAGCTCTGACCAAATGAACTACACACTCTCTGTGGCCTCACAGGCACTTGAAGTATGATCTCCGTTATACCTGGGTAGCCATCATTAAATTATTCAATCCCTGCATTTTCTGCACTAGCATTCTTCTTGAGTCACCACTTTAAAAAAAAAAAAAAAGCAACACTGTCATGCCACATTTGGGACAAATGGGTTTCTGGCTCCTCTGGACTTTCCCCTGGAGATCCAGAGGTAACTGGTGGTTGCTCTGTAACATAAGCTCCAATAAAAAGCAGGGAGAATTTACATGAAGTGGGGATGGAAACTTTGGAGTTTATGAATGAGCCAGAAGGCCAGACTAATTTTAGCTATCGTGTTCTTCCGGGTTCACATAAAATCGTGGCATTTTTAGAAGTTATGTGTCTTGCGTTGTTTTCACAGGCTGTACAGATAGAAAGAATTGGTGCCCAGAAAATAGCTGGCACTGAGATGGTAGCTAGTAAAATACTCAACTGTAGGAAACATACCGAATTCTTAGTTTTTGTCAACTATCAGATGGCATTTTCTTTCTTTATTCTGTCTGTCTGTCTGTCTGTCTGCCTGCCTGCCTGCCTGTCTGTGCATTTACCATGTGTGCATGTGTGCATGTGTGCATGTGTGCATGAGTGGAGGCCAGAGCTTGATGTTGGTGGCTTTCATTGCTCCCCGCCTTATGAGACAGGATTTCTCAGTGAACCTGGAGCTCACTGGCTTGGCTGCACTGGTTGGCCTATGAGCTCCCCGGTTCTTTCCGTCTCTGCCTCCACAGTGCTGGGGTTACAGGTGCAGGCCAGCATGCCTGGCTTTCCCTGTGGATGCCAGAGAGCTGAACGAAGTTGATCCTCATGGGACGTGGTGAGCTCTTTACCCAACAAGTCACCCACTACCCTCAATTCTCTCATTTTTTATGTAGGGCTGAAGACAGGATCAACAAAATTGTTTTCTAAATGATTAAAAATGACTCACAACATGTGCAGTTGCGGGTGGCTTTCTGCTGGTGGGGAAGGACCCCACATTTGTGCCTACACTTCACAGGTTTGTCACAACCCTGGCAGGAATGCTGACTTCCTCCTAATTTGACTCCCTCTAGCCTTACTCTGTGCTAGCTCCTGCTCAAATTGACTGGGAAGCTTCATTTCCAAGGTGTCCCCGGTTGTGTCACGGCCCAGGAATGACTGCGTTTAATTGCATTAAGGGAAGGCTCTTCTACTTAGGACCCCAACACACTCAGATTCTGACAGCCACACCAGGATGGGAAAACAGGCGGTGGGGCCTAACCAGAGCAGGCACCAAGGTGGCTCCTTGTCCAGTCACACTGGAATGTAGGCTCCTGGGAACTGGAGGCTAGACTTGTTTCATTGTGCATCCAATCACCTGGACTTGGTACATCCCTTGGCATGTACAAAGTCCTCACTGTCATGTGGTAATTGAATAGCAGGCTTGTGTTTATCTGTATTTCATGAGGAGGTTTCCCATACAAGCTACACTAGACCTTAACAGCAACAAAGGGAGGGGAATAAAGTGTTGATCCCCAAGTGGAAAACGATCCAACCCACTTCAGTGACAGAAGCCAAGTACATGTGCCTCTCCATTGTAGGGCTCCGATCATATGAAATACGTTGAAAAGACAAAACCATTTTAAAGGCTCACATTGGGTGCTCACTTCAGCAGCACACACACTAAAACTGGAACGATACAGAGTAGATTAGCATGGCCCCTGCAAGGCCAACATGCAGATTCGTGAAGCCTTCCTTATTATTTTTTAGGGAATAACATTTGAAATGTAAATAAATATATCTAATAAAAAATTAAGGGGGTTGGGGATTTAGCTCAGTGGTAGAGCGCTTGGCTAGCAAGCGCAAGGCCCTGGGTTCGGTCCTCAGCTCTGAAAAAATAAAAAAAAAATAAATAAATAAAATAAATTAAAATTTCAAAAAAAAAAAAGTAAGTCTGGTAGAATTCTGCCCCATCCCCATCTGGCCTTGAGCTTTTCTTGGTTGGGAGTCTTGTGATGACTGCTTCTGTTTTTTTCTTTCTTTTTTTTTTCAGGGTTGTAGGGCTATTTAAATTGTTTATATGATCTTGATTTAACTTTGGTAAGTGGTATTTTTCTATAAAACCGTCCATTTCGTTAAAATTTTCCAATTTTGGGGAATTCAGGCTTTCGAAGTAAGACCTAAGGATTCTTTGAATTTCCTCCATGTTACTTGTTATGTAACACTTTTCTTATTGATTTTTTAAATTTGGATACTGTTCCTCTGTCTGTTAAAAAAATAAAAATAGAAAAATAAAAGAAGCTCATATTGGGATAGGTATTGGAGGTGGGCACTGGGACTTATGTCAAATAGGTGTGTAGGAGGCTTTAGAGGTAACGGTAGCATTCCAGAACTCAGTTATGGCAATGTGAGCACAAGTTTACTATCCGTCCTTGAACGGTGCGCTTCAGGTAGGTGATCACACAGTATCAATAAGACTGCTAAGCATGTTTTTTTTTTTTTACAAAAGGGGCATATTCTAACAATCTCCATTCTACCTAGCTGGAGTACTTATTGTTTGACTTTTTTGTTGTTGTTGTTGTTGTTGTTTTGAGATTCTATCACTTTCTATGGTGATTTCCAAACATTATGTTTTTCTTGTGTATGTATTATTCTGCCTTTTTTCCCCCTTTTCTTCCATTGGATTATCACTTTTTTTAAAGTAAGGATTAATTAATTAATTAATTAATTAATTTATTTATTTATTATGAGTACACCATAGCTGTCTTCAGACACACCAGAAGAGGGCATCAGACCCCATTACACATGGCTATGAGCCATCACGTGATGGCTGGGATTTGAACTCAGGACCTCTGGAAAGAGCAGTCAGTGCTCTTAACCACTGAGCTGTCTCTCCAGCCCAGATGATCACTTTTCTAATTACATTTTACCCCTATGAACTGAGAACTAACTCATTCTGCTGGAGTTCTCAAATGGTTACTCAACGTACTTCTCTGTGAACGCTTGCAAGGCAATATCTGGAACTAAGAGCCTGTTCTGTTCTTGAGAACGGCAGGAATTCAGAAGATATTTCAGCACAGTTGCTAATGTGATATCTGTGTACTTGGTGGTTAATATCTTCATTACCCACACATTTGCAATGTTCCCCCTTTCATTTTTATTGTCTCCAAGTTCTCAAATTTTCTCAAAATAATTTTTGAGGTTAACAGACTATCTCATAGAAAGAGTGAAACTATGGGTCTTAAGCCTTCCCTGCTGCAGCTCAGATTGTCTTATATCTGCAGGAGAGAAGCGGAAGCAGAAGGATTCAAGGCTATATGTGGAAGAAGACAAGGTGCCTGCCACTCCCTCAAACCAGCCATTGCAGAGAGGAGGGTTGGGCAGTACCCACCCTCTCTGGATAAGTGGTGGGTAGACCAAGATCGCTCCCTCTGCAGCCAGCCACATGCACATTCCTCTACATCTATGAAGTTCCCGGAGCTAATAAATAATTCCTCAGAAAAGATTATAAGCAGACAACAGGTGACTTAGACTTTACCCTTGTGAATACACATCAGATCCTGCGTTGTTTGAAGGTGGTAGGACTGGTTCTACCAAACTTATAGGGCAAGACTCCTTCTAAATACACTTATCTCTTGTTTCTGGACTCTCCACCTTGCTGTATTCATGGCTGGGCATATGGAGCAGTAAACTAAAACGTTGTATCTCTTCCATTGCAACATTGTTTAGATATTGGTAAACTTGGGCAAACTTGTGTGATGGAATGAGAATATGCTGGATAGTTTGGAAGCCTCCTCTTGGACAGAGGGTCCTTTCAGAAGTCTGGTTAGCATGGCGCAGTCTTCTAGGTCTTCTAGTTTTTCTACTACCGTTATAAGGCTTTCTACTGTGTCCTCGCCTAGAATCTTTGAGGCATTGGCACGGAACTTCTTGTGCAGATCCTCCTGGCTCAGTGGTTTCCTCCAGTGACCATAGAAGGTGTCAGAGCGCTCGGTGAAAGTGGTTCCATCCTTTAGAGTGATGCTTATTTCACAGTAGAGCGTGTTGAAGCTTGGCAGGTTGTCGGGAGGATGTTCCAACTCCACCTTCTTGAGCAACTCTTTCACCTGAGGCCTGTTGACCTTCTGGCTATAGAAGGATGGGACAGTGACGCTACCGTCGAGCAGCGTGGCACAGGCCACATACTGGAAGGAATGACGGGCTTCATGCTCTGAGTCCGGGAAGGGCCTGTTTACGTACTGGACATCAGGGATCCTGAGCACGATTCTCTCGATGTGGTCAGCAGGAAGCAGGGCTCTTTCTGAAGTCACGAGGTGCTTTCTCACAGCTGCGGCTGCGTCTGCCACCCAGTGGGTAGCCAGATGTGCCGGGAAGCTCTTAAAGGCCACATCCTGCTGGTCTAGGAGCCAGATGTGAG
Source organism: Rattus norvegicus (assembly GCF_021556685.1). Lineage (NCBI taxonomy): Eukaryota > Metazoa > Chordata > Mammalia > Rodentia > Muridae > Rattus > Rattus norvegicus. The sequence continues at coordinate 85,566,478 of NC_141548.1, read as the reverse complement.
AATCCAGGCTTGGAAGGTCTTTGGGGGAGTAGTTGGCATAGAAGGCGCCAAACCCTGACCCCAGGTCCAAGATCTGTTTGTTTCCTTGGAGGCCCAGCATTGCCAGAAATGTGGCTTCCATCCCATGCTTGGCTGCATTGCCGATATGAAGGGGCTTAGTCTGAGTGGCAGCGTTTGCTATGGGCGCCCCGGCATGGGAAACAGCAATAGCCAAGGCCTCACGGCACTTTGTTAAGCTGAGCCCCAAAAACTTGGATGTGGCAGCAGCACTTCCCAGAGTCCCCACCACAGAGGGAGGATGGAACCTGGAAGACAAAAGCAAGTAATTCAACCGATGGGTGGATGGATAAAAATGTGCTACATAGAGATGATGGGATGTTACTCCGCTGCAAAGAAAAATAAATCATTAAATTTGCAGGTGATGGGTGGAAGTGGAGAAAACTATACTGAGTAAGGACGCCCAGGCCCAGAAAGACAAACACCACATGTTATCTCTTATATGTGGATCCTAGCTTTGAATCTCTTGGTTAGTACACTTAACTTTGAGTATATGTGGAAGTATATGAGTATATGAGTATATCCAGGAATCTAGGAACAGGCCACTGGGTATGGTTACCTTAAGGAAGAGAGGATAGTAAAATACAGGTAGAACGAAAGTGGAGAAGGAGATATTGGGGTTGGAAAGTTTCAAATATTGAGGCCCTGAGGAATGGGGAAATAAAATGTTAGCCAAAGAGGTAATCAAAGCAAAGGGCGCATGGGAAAGTTTTATGGAAACCACCAGTCTTCCGACCCAAGGAGAACAGCTAATTGGAGAGGACAGTAGGACCCAAGGGATGAGAGAAGTCAGTGGAACATCCAGGCTAAAAGTTCAAGTGGGAGAAATGCGGCCTGGGGTTGCTTTAGCCAAAACTAAGGATACAGGATGAAACCTTGTGAGCATCCATTAAATTGTAAGCTAACCAAAATGTATAATATTTTATAAATAAAGAGAGATTTAAAAGAGGTACTCTGCATGGGCAGACAATGCCTCTTCCAGTAGACATGAGTTAGTAAGTGAAAAATCTCAGTATCAGGTAAGGGCTACCTCCTTACGAGTTGTTGTTCAGAGAGGCCACAAAGGGACCCAAAGCAATTCAAGCCATTGCTATCACTGGACATTGTGCGCTACAACACTAAGTGACGTGCTGGCGAGATTTGCCCAATTGGTGCAGTAATGGCATGAAAGTCATGGGTGAAACCAACTGCTCCACAGGAGAGCTTTTATATCTGGAGCTGTAAGCCAGGTCGAAGCCCATGACTAGGGAGGTCATAGGTCCTGAAGAAGGGCCGTGGGCTGGAATCTACTGTTGTTTTGCTAAATGGTCATGCCACTAATCTGCACTTCAAGTACTTGTACTTACACCTGTGCTGCTATCAGAGAAGCTTCTTTTTGAAGGAGGCAGAGATTAAAGAGGGCGGAGACTCCCTACTGGCCAAAGCGATGATTACAAATGGCTCTGAGCTGTTGATGGGTTACCCATCTTTACCAACTTCCCACTGTCCAAGGCTCAGGGAACTTGGAAGAAGATGGCGGAAAAGAATTTAAGGACTGGTAGATGGGAGGAAAGCTATGGGATGCGGACTTGCAGACATGACATGCCTGTTGCACACATCAAGCTCACAGTGCTACTCTTGCGTGACGAAGCCCAAGAAGGAGGTAACCAGACCCCAACCCTACTGGAGACACATTGCAGTGGTAAGTACTGAGGGAGGGAGCGTCACTCCTTTAAAGATGTGCCTGTTGGTAGCTTGCTCACGCCCTGGTAGATGATCACACACACACATGGATGCATATGGGTAGCACCAATTAGACTCAGGGTTACAAATAAATAAATACATAGATAGATAAATAAATAAATAAATAAATAAATAAGAATAAGATCTCAGCCGAGAGGAAGATTAAGTGGGAGAACTGGACAGAGGGAGTGATCAATACACCATGAATCAATGGTGAAACATTTAGAGAATAAAAATTCAATTTAAAAAATTATGGGGGCCGGAGAGATGGTCCAACACTTAAGAGTATGTACTGCTGTTGCGGAGGACCCGGATTTCATTTCAAGACTTACAACTTGTGGTTCACAACTGCCTGTAATTCCAGCATAAGGGGGAATCCAGTGATACCCAGAATACTCCTGAATGCAAGTGATAGGAGACACCTTGGAGTGACAGACCTGAAACTTTCCTCACGGTTTTGGTAGCTAGATTGGCTTTATAGTCCCAAGGGAGGTTTTCATGATCATTTCCAAATCACACCTTTCTATAGAGACCTGGGGCTTGTTATAGGGCTGAAAATGGTGTATCCTTCAGCTGTGAGGGGAACGGAACAGTTTGCGCCAGCATCTACAGCCAGACAGCTCTACACAGACAGCTACTGACAGGCAGGGGGAAGTGTGGCGCTTCTTGATGGGATCAGGCTCTCTATACCTCTTTGGTATGTCCTTGGCCTCCTTGGAGAAGTGCAACAATCGTCCTTGTACTTCAATACCAACGCTGAACGCCAGCAGCAGGTCGAGGCCAGAAAACTTTGGCGTCTGAGGCAGGGCTTCCGATAAAGCTGTGAGCACAGGTAGGACAGCCCCAGAAGGGTGGGTGGCAGGGTGCCACGTGTCATTAAAATCCATGGAGTGAATCTGTATGAATAGATACAAACTAACACCCTCAGAAATGCCCTTGAATACACTGGCTTTTGGTCTGGCTTTTAATATAGCAATGATCTTGAGAATTTGGGGGAACCTCATTATCTGATATTATACCCTAAAAATTGGTTGTGGTTATTTTTAATTTTTAATTTAAATACCTTAAATATTTAATTATTTTAATTAATTTTATTGAAAATTCATAGAATATATTTTAATCATAATTCTCCCCCCCACTCCTAGACTCCCAGATCTTTCCCACATCCCAACTTATCCAATTCCTCTCTCTCTCTCTCTCTCTCTCTCTCTCTCTCTCTCTCTCTCTCTCAAACTGGCAAACAAACACAAAAAACAAACAAACTACAATTTAAAAAGTAAGAAAGAAAAGAAAAACAAGATATAAAAATTGATACTGTTTGCAAAGAAAAAAAATTAGCTTATGTATTAGCCACACTGAAGGGTAAACCCCAGGCCCAGCAGTAACTGGTTGTGGTTCCTAACTTCATGCTGGGTCAACAGTTGTCCTTGGCTCCTCTGTCTCCTCACAGCGGGGCCCTGGAGAGTAGCTAGTGATTTTCTAGAGGATGCTGAGACCAGAGCTCCTGTGAAGATCTATACTTTCCCTGGTAAGGCTGTACTTTCCTTCTTCCTTTACTTTGAAACAAGACATACTAAAAATTTAATATCATTTATTATATTTTGGGTCATATATTTTCTGTGTATCGGTTATGAAGGAATTTAAAAGTTTTATCAAAGTTGCAAGAACAGCAAAGAGCTCTCGAACCTACATTACCTACTAAGCTGTATTTTAAAATGATTATTTTATGTCCTAAGGTTTTGTCCTTTTTCATCTAAGCCATTTATTTTTTCCATATATGAAACATTAGTAACAATCAGAAAATGATTTAAACATAGATTTTTATGCCTATCCAATGTGGCTAGTGGGTTTTATATTACCTGAAGGATATGCTGTGGCTTTACTTCCATTAGTCTGAGAGGCTGTCCCCACAAACAAGTTATTATGACTCTTGAATCCCAACATGCTCTCCCCCATCTCTCTTCTCTCTCTCTCTCTCTCTCTCTCTCTCTCTCTCTCTCTTCCTTTCCTTCTCTCTCTCTTTCTCTCTCTCTCTCTGTCACACACAAACACACACACACACACACACACACACACACACACACACACACAGAAAGAGAGAGAGAGAGACTTGTAGGCATTCCCTGATACAACATGAAAATTATCTATCAGATGAAAAGTTCTAATTTTTCCCCAATTTTTCATTCTTTCTTTCTGAATAAGCACCTGTCGATTGATGATAAATAGACACTGGGAGCCACGACAGAAGGAATCAAAAAGACATTATGTTTGGATAATACACATCCTACTTCTTTTCTTTTGCTATGTCTAGAATTATAATACTTTACGAGTGTTTTTAATCGAGATCCCCTTCTACTTTATAGTTTGTTGGGGAAAGTACCACTTTATTGTAGAGACAGGAAAATGAGGAGGAAGGGCAGGCAACCTCAGATTTCCGAACCTCAGGGATCTCCTTCCTGCCTCTGGAGCTGTAATGATTTAATTAAAGAAAAGATTGACAAACTTTCTTACAGCAACACCGTTAACAAAAGCAGCATATGTGGGAGGGAGCCTGAAGTCTGGTCGACCCCAAACAGTGCTGGAGGTGTTGGAACTGTAGATCTGGAACAGAGGGACACCAGTTAATGCAACACTATACTGAGTTGGCATTCCAAGAGTTACTCTTCATCCTGGAGTCAGGCCTCACGGGATCCCTGTGAGGGTAGACCAGCTGTCCCAGATGTGGATCTTCCTTGCAAAGGAATATACAACATTAACCTTGTAGGGAGGAGGACATAGATCTGCTTATCCCCAAGTCATGATCTAGAAGCTCCATGCAAGCAAGTCTGAATCTACTCTTATTTGATCTGGGGATAAGTACTGGAGATGGGAGACAAAATGAGGCACACCAAGTACATGCTATTGAGAATGTCTGCTGTGTCTCCTTGTATCTCCTGTGGACATGCCCACTTTCTGCTCAGAGAACTTGAATAGAGTTTCCTCCAGAAAATAGTTGCATGAACATGTTGTCTGAGGTAACTTCAGAAGTGGAAAATTTCACTTCTGAAATTTTTGGGTCGAAATGTACTTTTGGTTCTACAAATAAATAGCCGTGAGATGTTACCAATGGATGGTGTTAAGACTGAATTAGTCGTGGGTAGGAATGGACTTTAAAAATGATATTATGAAAAAGAGGGACTGATACAAATGTACAGGACTATGCTGTGCACACCAATCTAAGTGGAGTGGGTTGAAGACAGGTATAGACCTTGGGAGTCCGTCTGTGCATGCGTGTTTGTTTCTTCATCTTGAAAGCAAAGTCTGAACTTCTTACTTTACTATATTGGGTGACGTTATGGAACACTTCCGTGCCTGTTCCCAGGAAACCAACGCCCAGAGAGTCCAGGATCATCCTCTTGCTCCTCTGAATGACGCCATCTGTCAGGTGGCCCACTCTCAAGCCGTGAATCATACTGGCAAAGCTCTCTGTGGCAGACTTCAAAGAGAAGAAGGTTAGAACCGCACACCCAGTCTGTATCCACTCACTTTATTTGAGAGCTCCCAGTAAAGAGCTTTCCTCCGTGAGAAGAAACCTGTTTGATGTAATTGAGTTTCCTTTCTGCAAAGCGATTGCTCAGTAGGCACGGGGAGATGGAAATGGGCAGTAATGAGGTTCTTTGCCCAGTCACACTGATAATGTGGGCTGCTCAGCAGATGATGTCAACAAAACATGGTAGGAGGAGCCTAGGCAGAGGGGAGGATAGAAGGACAAGTGTCCACAAAGGGGGGACATCTGCGACGGGAAGTGCATTCAGATTGCTAAGCACTGCTCCTACTCAATTTATGTCAGGTACGAAAATGAGTGTTCCAAGTACATTGTACATTGTTGCCCATGAGGATGTGGAAAGATGCAGGTTGGTAAGCACATGACAAAAGAGGTGATGGAGAACCGTGAAGGGAAGCCTAGACCAGGGTGGGAGGAGGGTGGAAGGACGTTGTGCTTTGTGACCATTGCATGTAGAAGGTGATCAAACCAAACACAAGCCCTCAGGGCAGAATGATTGGCATCTCCAGAGGACTTAGCAATTCGTTTAAATATCAAGCTCTTCAGTGTATAGGTAATAATTTTGATTCTATGTCCCTTCACAGGAAAATATAATTCAAAAATACCCAACTGGAAAGGGCTCTCACCACATGCCTAGCTCAGAGTTCTTTAGTGAACTATTTAGTAATTTTCCTTTCCACATCTGACAATCACGTTATTGCTTAACTTCCTGTCCATCTCTGATTGCAACGTTGCTCATTTACAAACAATAGCCAGAAGATTTATCAGACTGGAGAATCTGAAGGGACTAAGGTCTCTCATGCTGGGCTCATGGTCAGGATAGAGACACAGAACAGAACCAGAGCCTGCAGGAAAATCTTTCACTTTCACTACCCACCAGCCTTGTTTTCTCTTCTTTTTCTTTTTCTTTCTGAGGCAGGGTTTTTCTATGTGGCCCTGGCTAGCCTGGACTCACTACGTAGCTCAGACTGACCTTGGACTTGTGACAATTCTCCTGTCTCAGTCCTAAGAGTCTTCAGATTTACCGGTCATATAACGACTGTCATTTTCAAGAGAATGGAATATTTGTTACATTTTTGAAGTTTTGACAGAAAAACCAAGAGCGCTTGGAGTAGGAAAAAGGAGAGAAGACAGCTTAGAGAGCAAAAGGGTTCTGCTGTGGATGTTTCTGGCTAGGGCTGAAGAAGATAATGATACTGCTTTTCATACTCATAAATGTTTTGATATGCAGAATATTTATATGCAGAAGAGGAGGGAAGGAGGAAAAGTGCTGACATAATAATAATCAGCTGGCTTAATTTCCAAGTACCAGTTGAATGCTGGACGAATAGCAGATGAGGGACAGCCGCATAGACCCCAAGGCAATGCTTGTGTGATTTATGTTGGACCAGTGGGTTTCCCTGACCTGATAGTGCTGAATGTGGTCTGTGAACGCTCCCTTGAAGGGAGAGATCACAAGGGGGATGGATGGCTCTGCTCAGATTTCTGTGAGTCCTACTTCATCTACAAGTCAAGTGTCTTGCAGGCGAACTTGACTTTGTGTATCTTTTTAGTAAAATCCTATGACTAACGAGTATGGAGTCATTTTATAATAAGTGTCAGGAGCCCTTGTGAGCTCCCTGTGCACAGCTCTCCAAGCTGGCAAATCAGAAAGTGAGGTCATCCAACTTAAAGACTACAGAGACCATGAGAGCACATAGATGATCACAGATGTGATGTGCACCTATCCCACAGAGGACACGCACGAAACCAAGAGGCGGAGGTTCGGAGAACTTACAGTGCCTAAGTCTCTTGCTAAGGGCAAGCAATGGGATCACGTGTGTTACCTGCCAAACACGATGAGAACTATCAGGTAGCAATCAGGCAGCTCAGAGACCACGAGAAAAGTTGAGATGTCAATTCAGCAGCAGAGCAGAAGACTAGTAAAAGACCAACTGATTGAGAAAGGAAGGATCAAACCAGCAAAGCAATGTAGGCAAGCTACGTCAAATGCTACAATACCTTGAGCATCATGATGCTTTGGAAGGTACCTCTGGCTCAGGAGTGAATGGTAGGAGCAGTTGCTGGCTGTGTGCCTTGAGTGACCTGGTGCCTTTATACACAGTCATCCCCTCCAGCTCCTTCCCTTTCACTTTTGTCTTAACCATGGAATTTCCACCATTTCAACACCTCCCAAATGACCTCACTTAAACTTCCTTTGTGCTACTGTGTAGAGCTCATTGATAGATGGAGTGCTGATGAGAGGGATGCTTTATAGTAGCCATAATCTGATGATTCCTCACAGATATAAGGGGAAATTAACTCAAAATTAAAAGGGGATGGACTGTCTTAGCCAGAGGCCATAGGTGAGAAGAGTGTGTTGTCTTTGTTAGGCATTCTATTCCTGAAAAGTTATCATAAGGAAATAGCAAGAATGTGCTACAGGAAGAAACATCGCCAGGACTGCAAGGGCAAGGAGTCATTCACAGCCTTATCACTGACTTATCACTGTCACCATCCAACCATGAACCAGCTTCTAGGAATAATGCAAACCCCACTGGCTGTGTCTTAGTGAACTTAGAACCTGTTTAATGGAAGGACATTCATGCCTGGTTCTGTGAACGTAGCCACTAGTGACATCATAACCTCAGAGGAGATAACCCAGAGGTCACTAACGCAGTCACTAAGTATGCCATAACCCTAGAGGTCATGAGCCTACTAGTAGTAGGAGAACCTAACTTCTGCCATTTTCCTAACCCTAGCTTCATTCTAATTAATTATCTGCAGACAAGTGTGGCTCTCAGCCCTCATCAAAGATGCTTCTTTTTACAGTAGATGGAGATGACCACCACTATCTACAAATGGTCAAAATGCTAAGTGAGCATGGGGTGCCCAGTGGTAATTGGTTTACCAACAATGATACCCCTACACTTAAGGCTCAGAGACAGTTGAGAAAGAGGAGATGGAGATGCCGTAAGAGCCTGAAAACCAGGGTGCCTGCTGCAAGACAGTTCTGAGGACCAGGGTGCCTGCTGCAAGATCTTTCTAGATGTAACAGGAAAGCCACACCCAAGAAATGTCAGCAACATGTTTGCCCAAATGATATCTACATACTAATGACTCTAACTAACAGGGTAGCAAGGATCGGGAAACTTCCTAAGAGTCTTGGGATGAGCTCCTTAATGTTATCCAACCAGAAGTGGTCAACCCTAAACACATGAACATATAAGTAGCATTAATGGGACTCATTAGGTTATGTGTGTGTGTGTGTGTGTGTGTGTGTGTGTGTGTGTTATTCTGTATGTGTACATATGTGTGCACATGTGTGTGTAAATAATAACTAAAGAAGAGGTCATGAATTTGTGAGGAATGGTGGCCAGACTTGGAAGGGGAGAAGAAGGAGGGGTGGAAATGTTGTAAATAAAGTAAAATCTCCAAAAAAGGAGGAGAAGGAAGATGAGAAGGAGGAGGAGGTCTCTAGAATCAGGTGCTCAGGCAGGCAGGATTCTGGCTCTCTTCAGTCTTCTGGTTCTGACCTGTGTCCTGGCCCTCACATGTTCCGGAGAAAGAATACCTTTACGTTTTTGGAGAGGAGACAGACTAGTTAAGAGTCTTGCCACACTGGAGGCTCCTGGCCCAGGCAGGGAATTTTCTCAGACCAGCCTCCAGGCTCTGCCTGTAGCTGCAGGTTGGGGGGGGGGGGGACTCATCTTCCTTCAGCCCCCAAGGTTCCACATTTTGGGTGCAGAAGGTAATTCATTCATGCAACAACTTGAAATACCCAAGATGCAGTGCTTCAAAGATTTGTGAAGATTTGCAACTCAAGCCTTCAAGACCTGCCAGCGACAGGAGGTATGCTATGCTTGTTATGCTATGCTTGTTACCCCTGTCAACGATCCCTCTGCAGACTCACTCTGCCAGGGATTGCTATTGGCTAGCACACCAAAGCCCCTAAGAGCGTTCAAACTGCAATACTTGCCAACAGTCTGTTGGCTGTCACCCTGAAGCCTGGTGAGAGCACAGGACTGTAACACTTGTAACTTCCGGGCTAGGCACCCTGAGGCCTGTTGAGCTGCAACACTCACAATCTTTCTTAATTTGCACCCTGAAGACGGCCGAGAGCGCAGAGCTGTAGCACCGAGACCGAATCTTGGTTGGCATCCTGCCGCCGCCAAGGACCTCAGAGGAACCACTTCTGTGTTTGAGTCTTTACTGTCCTCTTTGAATTGTTTCAACATAGCAAATACAGTTTCCTAATTTTCCCTTTGCCGTCTACTTACTTCATTATTAGAAGGTGTGTGATACAGAAGAACTAACCATTTCAGCTGGTGAACTGGCTGGAAACTCAACGAAAATTCAACGGTGGGAACCCATGGGAAGTCAACAGGAACCATTGCAATTAATGGAACATTTTTGGAATGCTGAGAAAGAGGCGGACTTTGCCATGCTTCTGTTGTTTGGAGCATTTATGCTTCTCTAGAACAAAATACCAGGACTCTGTAAGCGATTTCAAAGTGATTGAGACAGCTATCGGTTTCCAGGCTTGCTCTAGTGAGCCCAGTCAACCCCCTGCTAGGGATGTTGTTCTTGTTTCTTTGAGTTTCCTTTCGTGGATATCTGCCACCACTCACGAAGGACTGAGGTAAGGTTCTGAAGAAACTGAAGGTTTCTGGTATGAGTGACACCAGACTTACTAGGGGGTGTCCTGACCAAACCTGGCCTGACTACCTGCTAAATTGTTGGCCACCGAGACTTGCATTTAATTTTTTCTTTCTTCCAAACTGCACATGACCAAAAACTTTTGTCTTGTGGGCCTCTTGGTCGCTGGCTGTCACACCACAAGCAGTGAACATGCCAAGAGGCCTATAGGTTGCTAAGTTGTGATCAACACCTAACAGGTGTGTTGTGATCACCTGATGCAGAAGGCACTGGGACGTGGGGACATTACAAGCTGTGCACCTGCAAGGGGCTTCCCATCGAAAGCTGGCAAGTCTGCTGGTACAGAGTCCCTTGTAAGCTTGGCACAGGGTTTCACATCAGGTTGGTGCAGCACAGGGTGATGACGTAAAACCATCCTGTTTTCTTGAGGAAGGTAAGAGGCCTTCCTCTTGGGGATATCCAGGTTTGTCTCGTGATATTGTTCTGTACAACCGGAGGCCATGGAGGCAATGAAGGACAGGAGCTGGGAGGATACATGATCTTGAATGCCTTCTTCAGGGACCAGAATCATTGATTATTCACTGTGGGCATGGGTTAGTCTGGAACCCTAACAAGAGTCTGCAAACTAAAAATTCCCAAGAGGTTGTAATATTTTCCATTGCTCTTCTTCAGGTTCATTTTTCAAATATCTAAAATGTTTTGTAATTAACTTGGTGGAATTTGTTGACTTGAATTTGATGACTCTCAGGGTACTTGGTGATATTTTCTCTGGAAATATGCTTGAGGTGAGTGTTAAAGGTTCTCCTCAGGGACTATTGTATGGTAGTTAACAGATGGTGGGACCTATGCATGTATTGGAATTGGATCTGAGTGGTGTTTCCTTGGGGTGGCATCAACATTGATCAATAGGCTTTTCAGTGTTTCCTGAAGGGATTCTCTCCTGTACAGAGAGAGCACAATGAGGAGGACATTCCCTAGTGTCCTCATTGTCAAGTCCTCCAGGAGGTTTCTCTTAATCTTCCCTTCTAACCAAGAAATAGGATTCCCTCACATACAATGTGCTGCCCATGACAAAGCCTAAAGTTTTTACAACTTGTGAAACTGAAAATAAAAACAAAAGAATTATTTTGCTTTTTCCAGACTTTGTTTAAATGTTGCATGTAAGTTCAAACTCAAAAACTGGTGAAAGTGTCATTTTGAATATTTAACTACCAAGTTTGGAGGCCTAAGAGGGACTAACATGGCAGTCAATTCTTGGTGTTAGCCCTTTAAAATCTAGTAGGAATCAGGGACCAACGGATTTCTTTTGAAAGGCTCCTATTCTGATAAAGTAACTCTCCTTTTCTTCAGAGAGACAGAATGAAGAATTCCAAGACCAGATTCTAACCATTGTACAACCTGCAGAGAGGGAAGACAATGGAGAAGAATGTTCTCTCTGCTTCCAAAAAAAAGTCATGTAGAGGACCATGACCCATCCCAGCAGATGGTGTATTTGGAAAAGGAACAATGTAATTATTTCCAGGTCCTTGAAAGTAACTCTTACTAGATTAAAAAATTGGTTTTAGTGGAAAAATGTTAATTCTTGACCACTATTGTTGTCTTAAACACTCAGCATGAAAGTATAAAACAAAACAATTGCAAAGGAATTTGGGCCTCTGACTTGAATGTACATTTCTACTGCAGAAGGCTCTTCTAACAGTGAAAAAACAAATTGTGTACTGATACCTTGGTATGAAAATCTTAACTAGATGGTTTTCTACAGACAACTGGAAATAGAGCAGAACTTTTTTTTTTGTTTTGTTTTTTTATTTTTTTTATGAATATTTTTTTTATTAACTTGAGTATTTCTTAAATACATTTTGAGTGTTATTCCCTTTCCCGGTTTCCGGGAAAACATCCCCCTCCCCCCTCCCCTTCCTTATGGGCGTTCCCCTCCCAACCCTCCCCCCATTGCCGCCCTCCCCCCCATAGTCTAGTTCACTGGGGGTTCAGTCTTACAGGACCCAGGGCTTCCCCTTCCACTTGTGCTCTTACTAGGATATTCATTGCTACCTATGGGGTCAGAGTCCAGGGTCAGTCCATGTATAGTCTTTAGGTAGTGGCTTAGTCCCTGGAAGCTCTGGTTGCTTGACATTGTTGTACATATGGGGTCTCAAGCCCCTTCAAGCTCTTCCAGTTCTTTCTCTGATTCCTTCAACGGGGGACCTATTCTCAGTTCAGTGGTTTGCTGCTGGCATTCGCCTCTGTATTTGCTGTATTCTGGCTGTGTCTCTCAGGAGCGATCTACATCCGGCTCCTGTCGGTCTGCACTTCTTTGCTTCATCCATCTTGTCTAATTGGGTGGCTGTATATGTATGGGCCACATGTGGGGCAGAGAGCAGAACTTTGAGGAGAAGTCCTTTGGGGGCTCTAATTAAACACACTTCTTTTTCTTTGTACTCAGAGGAGGGACAACTAGTCTTCAAGATGTTCAGAGGAACAGGCTTGAGCCCAGATCTTGGGGTCTGACTCCACTAGGGCTGTTCATGTGTTCACTAATGTTTTAGGTATCTAACTCAAGCTCAGAGGACCTGTATAGCAGCCTGTAAAATGAAGAAAGAACTTGGTGACCAAAAAATTGCCTGCTTGCTATGAGAAGCAGTTGTGGTCACTGCTGTTTGCTCCTAGAAACCACAAACCATTGATTTGTATGAAAAGGGGGTGATGAATTTATTCACTTGTTCATAATTCATGAAGAGTTCCATCTGGAGAAGTTGGGGGTTTTCATTATCCCCCATAATTCACATAACTCTTAATGATCCACTTTTATTGACAATTTTTAAATTTAAATTTTAATTACATCTTTTTTCCTAACTCCTCCCACACATTTCTCATTCCTTCTCATATTTATGGCTTCCTTTTCCTTCAATTATTATTGTTTTACATACCACACACACACACACACACACACACACACACATCACAACCTGCTGGGTATGTCTACTGTTGCCTGTATGTATGATTTTTAGGGCCATCCATTTGGTATTTCATCTTGGACAAACATCTAGAAGGCTCATCTAAGGGGAGACTAATTTTCCCTCTCTCAGTAGTCATTATTAACCCATGTTTGACTACTCCTTCACAGCAGATGTCAGGGCCAAGAGAGCATCCCTCTTCCTGAGTGCTGGGATTGAGCACTGATATGGGAGGATGCATCAGGCCCTGATAGCCTGCATCAGATCAAAAAAATATTGTTGCCATGCAAGGCCAGAGAGATTTTTTGGCAGTTGTAACTCTCCAAAACAGAAGGAGAGTAGACCTTCTAACTGTCGAGGAGGGGGCTATTCTTCCTCCTAGAAGAGGGTGGGCAAAAAAAGAGATAAATGAAAGAAAGTTACGGGAGTGTCTCCATAACGACCACAAGCTGATAGAAATTTGCAGAGTGCGTACAGAAGTACCCATCTCTCTCCCTTTGCAATGGCAGAAAGCGGTGCCTTGGTGAACCCATAAAAGAAAGATTATACTTGGAGTCCCTTATCCAAGAGTGGGTCTGGTTTATGAAGAGTTGTGCTGTTTTAATCTAGTTGTCATCTGAAGCAGTCTAATGTAAAAGTCATCCTGAATGAAGACCATCTTGCTTGTTGAACTGCATAGCAAATAAAGTGATATCCAGGACTAAGGAAATTGGTCTTATCCAGTCTTTTACGGGAGTCTTACAGGGGAAAAATTTGTTTTGCTGCTGGTCTGACTCAGAACAGCACACAAAGCCACCATCAGATATCAATCTGTGTGTTGTTTTCAACATATTTTATGGGGGTGTGTGTGGGGACATTTTCAATTCCTTATTGCTGTCAGCAAATGACCTCAGATCTGCTCACTGCCTCTCTCATTCACATACATTGTTCTGAGTCAAAGGCATGAAAAACTCATAAAGGAGAAATAGGAAACATGACACAATCGAGGCTGTGTTGTTCAGCTGAACTTGTTAGTGTTAATTACATTGCAAACCCAAAGTATAGTCATTGGTTGCAAGATTCGCTTATAGGTGGGTTAATCCTGAATGGGTTGAATTTACAGTGTGTAGGAAGAATGAGTACATAGTCTCAAGGCACATGTGACTTATTACAGGCTGAGTGAATGTTTGATTTGTAAAGGCAAGTTTCATGTAGTAGTTCTCAGAACAACCGTTCCCACAGAAGAGAATTGTCTGCGTGAATCAATAAAGAATAACTGAGGGTATAGCGCAAAACTTGAGTGTGCTTCCTCGACCTATCAACAACTAGCAGAACCATGGGGTTCATGGTTCAAGAGGTGGCAGTGAATGTCTTGGTTGCCTCCCCTCACAGGGCCTTTAGAAAATACTCATTAGTACTGCTCGTTAGTAACACTCTTCTTGGTTCTATTATTTGAACCCTATTTATTGAGCTTCTTAAACATTCATCTCCTCTTGCCTAGAATAGTACAAACTTGAAATGTGTATATATATATATATATATATATATATATATATTCAACCCCTTATAGAAATGATGTTTGGAAGATCCCCCAACTGCTACCCCCCTTAACTATTCCTTGTCCTAACAGCAGATAGGGCTACTTCTTCAGAATGGGAATTATAGAGGTAGAAAGGGTCCCAGCCAGAACCCTTAGAACAAAGTGCTGTTGGCAGTAGAATGTCATTTGGCAGGCCACCTTGCAGTCCTACCTTAGTAAAGTGGCTTTAGGGAATGAGGCAAAAATCTCAATTGAACAAAAACAGACAGGAATTCCTCAAGCACATTCGGGTCAGAGAAACAGACTGCAGCCGATGATATGATGGTCACACCATTAGCAACGCAGGCCGTGATAACAGTCAAAGTATGGCTTCTGGTAGAGCACCTAGGAACAGTCTGGATACGGAAGTGATGGGAGTGTCTCCATAACGACTGGCAAGCTGATAGAAATTTCCAGAGTGTGTAACAGAAGTACCCATCTCTCTCCCTTTGCAATGGCAGAAACCAGAACCTTGGTGGACCCATTGCTCCCTTTCCTTTTGCATTTTATTTGTGGGTACACACCTTTAGATGCTTAGGGCCTACCCGGTTCTATTCAATGAAGAGAGGAACTGGGGAATTCATCCATGCAGATCGTTCATTAGATGAGGAAGAAGAAGAAGGATTTCTAAGGAGGCAGCCTGAGGATCAAGTGTGGCTTGTAACCAGTTCCTGGCCAGGATCATATCTCTTGGATGCTCTTTTGAGAATAAAGATGACATTCAAGACTCACTGGTGACAATTTCTGTCTCAGGCAGGGTCTCAGTCAGTCTCCAGGACTAAACCTGAAGGGAGAGTTCATCCCCATAGCTGTTCCCAGGTTCTAAGACTCACCAGTTCAGAAACCTGTGGCTCCAGACTTTGAATTCTGCTTCTCCAGAACAACTCCAACCTCCATGCCAGAGACCTGTGTTCTTGCTACCATTATAGGTAATACTTTTTTCCTAGAATTCTCTGCCAAGACCAGCTCTTCCCTGGCATCTGAGAACTTTTGATTTGTAACACTTTCCAACAACCATTTGGATGTCATCCAGACACCTTGTGGGAGGGAACATAGGTCTATCACACTTGCAACCTCTGGGCTCCGTACCCTGAAGCTGCTGAAGACTGAATGCTGTGCTGTTCCTATTCCTCTCCCAGCCACTTCCCAAGGCTGCTCAGAGCGCAGCGCATGTGTCAGACACATTCTTGATTTGCATCCTGATGCCTGGGCATGCACAGAGCAAAGTGTGTAAGAGAAAGAAGCTCAGGGGACAATCAGAAAAGAGTAGGTATTCTGGTTATCCTAAGCAGTCAGTGAAGACTCAGAGAAAAGGATTTGTGGTCATAGGTTGAGGATCCGGCCATGTTCAGATGCTGTTTGTCAGCCTGAATTGGCATTGCCAACCTTGGTCCAGATTGGGAAAGCCCACAGAGAGGTTCAATATCTGCTCCAACGGTAGCTGTGTTCATCGCAGAACCATCTAGGAATTTGCATAATATGCGTGGACTCCATACAACTTCCAGGGGAAAGGTAGGTTCTTATTCTCAACAAACGAACAAACATTTAGGGAGACTATGGGCAGAGGTCATATCTAGAGGTCTTTGTGTATGATTCTATAATTTACTGTTGTAGAGTTTATGTAGCTGGTGTTTAGAGTGACCTTGATGCATTGAAAGGAAACATATCTAAGTTTTTACATTAGTTTTGTGTGTGCGGATGTGTCTCTGTGTACATATGTGTATGGACACATACATGGCACGGCTCTTATGTTGTTAGAGAACAACTTTGGGAGTTGGTTCTTACTTCCATTCTCCATGTGGGTCCTTGGTATTGAACTCAAGTTGTCAGGCTCAAGTGCCTTTACCTGTGAGCCACCTCCCCAGCCCCAGCTTTCACAGGAGATTAAAAACAGGTGGGGCTGAAGCAAAAAAAAAAAAAAAAAAAAAAAAAAGGAAAGGGGAAATGATGTAATTCTAATTCTTCCTAGCATAAGTGTCCATATTTACTCCATTTATTTACATACATGAATGTTGTAGATAATTTCTCTTTTGCAAAGGAACTCCACAAATGTTATCACCACTATTACTATGAACATTTTTGTTGATTTTTGAGACAGGGTCTTGCTTTGCAGCTTAGACTATCCTCAAACTCCCAATCCCTCAATCTCGGCTTTCTCTGTCCTGGAGTTAGAAGTGCTCTCTACTACATACTCTGATACTCTCAAACAGAATAGAAGAAAGCCAAAATTCTGAGCGATAACTATTTTTGTAGTGGTGAGTCTTCACTCTCAACCTGGCCCATCCTAGAGAGAGTCTTGGTGGGGAATCATTTAGATGTGGGCATATCAGTGGTGGTGGTGGTGGGGAGTGTTGATTGTTAATTGAGGTGAGAAGACCATCCCTGAAAGTGGGTTGTATCATTCATGGGCTGGACCCTGGAGTGGATAAGAGCACAGGAAGCTAGCTGGGTCCCAAGCAAGTTTCCCAGCCATCAAGCAAGCCTAAGTTTATTCTTTCTTTGCTCTTGTCTGTGGATTTGAATGCAACAGAGTTGTTTGTGTTCTGATCTTAGCTTACAAGAAATGAGGAACTGTGGTGTGGAATTGCACCAGTGGAATAAACCCTGTTCTCCCCTAAGCTGCTTTTGATCAGGGTGTTTTATTGCAACAGAGACGATGAGACAGCAGCAGGGAGGTCTGGAGATGCTATTTGCAAGGCAAACTTTCCATGAAAATGGAGAAGTGACCACGATGGTCTTAGTTGTCTCACCACAGACAGGCTTCGAAAAGGAAGCGATGGGCATGCATTCGAGAAGGGGAGAGCCTCTTCATGAAACAGCTCTAGCAAATTGATCCCCGCAGATGTGCCTAGCTCAGAGGAAGATAGACAATAGCCAACTGATTTATGAAAGGATGCTTAATCTCAGTAATGGGGCAAGTATACATTGAGGATGGCCGTTATTAAAAAGACTGTGGGTAGAAGGTGTCGGTAAGGGTATGGGACAAAGGAGAACTTGCACATGGTTGGTGGGAAGGCAAATCCATAAAGCCATCATGAAAAACAGGAATGGGGGGTGTTGAAAGCAGAATCACTGTGTAATTTGCCAAGCTCACTAGGGGTTTGATGCCCCAAAGAAATGAAGTCAGTTTCCTGGAGAGCCATTGAACTCCTGTGCTCACTCTAATCCTATTCACAATGGCCAAGGGGTAGAAACAACCTTCGTCTATTAAGTGATGAAAGGGCAGAGCAGGGGGCATATATACAAAGAGCAATGCTAGTCAGTCACTAAGAGTTCACTCCTCTCAAAAGGGACCGAAGGCATGCAACTGGAGATCACTGTGACACAAGAAAGGCCCTGAAGGACAGATACAGCCTGCCCTCAAGTATCTGTGCAGTAGTAGTAAAAGTTGACCTCATAGGAATTGAAAGTGAAGTGATTGCTAGAAGTTGGAGAGAGATCAAGAGAGAGAAGCTATGAGGACAGATTGATCCGCGGGAACTAAATTAGTTAGGTAGGCACAATAAAGTTCTGGCATAAAAGAAAACAGACAGCACACAACAGAAAATGTCAACAGGAAACCCAAGCAAACACACAAGCAAGCAAAATAAGCAAACTCTCACAAACACAAGCTCTGGTCTGCCGTTGAGCAGTGAGGTGGCTGTAGAGAGCAGCCATAGATTATACGTTTCAAAAGCCCAGAGGAAGGATTCGAATGTTTTTACCATAGACACATGATGCTATTGGAAACCGCTTTGTCAGTAAAATGCTTGCCATACAAGTATGAGGGCTTGGGTTTGAATCCCCAGCTCCCACATAACAATTGAGAGTGTGGGGGGTGCAGTCTCGTAGCCCCAGAACTAGATGTGGAGACAGGAAGATCCCCAGAATGCTGGCCAGATCACCTAGCCAATCAGAAAGCTACAGGTTCAGGGAGATCTTGTCTCAAAAACTAAGGTGAAAGACAACTGAGGAAAGACATCACCCATGCATGCATCCCTACACACACATATACAAAAGAAGTGCTCAGTGTTTGAGGAGATGGATATATTTAATCAATTTTAACATTGCACACATATACTTATGCCGAAACATCATTATCCTACCAAGATGTGCTATTTAATGTCTTTATACAGTCATTACAAATAAACATAGTCAAAACGTCTAAACATTTTGATAAATGCGTTTCTTTGTTTTTCCAGAGCAAAGTAGCAGCCCTTGTTTTCCAGAAAAAACATCACATTGATCAAAGTAGTGTTGGTTGTAGCCCTGTGTAGAACCACAGAGAGAACTACAGCCACTGCTGGTCACATCTTCAGAGATCCTGGCTGGCTGGTGGCTCCATTGTAAGCCCCAGGAATGACCTTGGTGCAGAGTCACAGGGATCAGAGTCTCCAGGTTTTCTGATCTTTTATTTCAGTTCTTCAGAGGGACAGAACTGAATGTGTGTGTATGTATGCATGTGTGTGTTTGTGTGTGTGTGTGGGGGGGGTCTGTGTCTGTGTGTGCGCACACACGGATGTGCACGTGTGGGGAGAGAGAGAGAGAGAGAGAGAGAGAGAGAGAGAGAGAGAGAGAGAGAATGTGAGTGTATGTGGGGAAGTGAGGAGGAGAGAAGAAAGAGGGAGGGTTATTTACTCAGTACAGATGTTGGTTCACAACACTGTGGAGGCTGACAGACCCAGGGAGAAGCACTTGATAAATTGGAGACCCAGTGGAGCTCTTCTTCCGGTGGGTCAGGATAAATCTAGAGAATATAGAGCCAGTGTTGAAGCTCCAACCCAGCCAGCAAGACTGAGACCCAGGAGGGGCAGATATTTTCTACCCCACCCCCACCCACAGATCACTTCTGGCCAGCTAAAGGGCAATGTGGAGGAAGACTTCCGTCTGTTCTAGAGTGCCTGCTACTGATACCCATACTAGGGAGGGTGTTAGGCCGTACTCGGCTCATCAGTGGAAAAAGTCATGTGTTTAAATTTGTAGCAGTTGGAATTGCTGACTGGGATGGGGCGCTTGCTTTTCGGTTTCCTTTCTCCCGACACCGCCCTTCTCTCCTGTGATGCTGTTGAGCAAAACCTGATGAGTCAGCCTGTGTGTGACCATTGTTTCAGCTCGCAGCAAGCAGCTGGCATATCTTAGTAGAAGCTGCCACACTGTCCTGGCTCTGTGCTCACCAGCCCTGAAGGAAGAAAATGGAACCGGCTTTTTAACAAAGACAATAAAACGAAGATGACCGAATCACCACAGAGATGATGCTTTCTACAAGTCAGTCACAGAAGCGAGCATAAAGCTTAGTGTTCGCCACTTCCAGTACAAATGGGTTGCATGGGTGCGTCCATGTTCACGTGTGGGATTGCACACGCACACGTGTGTATTTGTGTGTGTGTATGTGTGCATGCGCGTGTGCATGCATACACACGTGTATGCAGGAAAATATTCAGAAAAGAATAATCAAAAGCAACATTTGGGTTATATTATTTTTTATTTCATCAATATGGACAATATGTATGTGTCAGAGAAAAATAAATTTAGTTAAAAAAATGAATTTACTTTGCATTAAGCTTTGCATTGTTAGAAGTCACTAGTCTGTGTTTGCTTTGAATGTGTGTGTGTCCTTTCTGCATTCTTTACCGACTTGTTAAAGTTTGGGTAGAATTTTACAGGCTTGCAGAAAACCACTGCATCCCCAGGGAAGTGAGGGAATGGGAACCACTGGATGAATTCCTGGCTATGAAACCATCTGAGGTGCAATCAGCTGGCAGAGTGTTTTGTGATACCTGTTTGTGGGTGCTCAGACTTCTGATAACCCATCAGAATTATTTCCTGAACAAAACACCAATGGCTTATGCTCTAAGATCAAGAATCGACAAATGGGATCTCATAAAACTGCAAAGCTTCTGTAAGGCAAAGGACACTGTGGTTAGGACAAAACGGCAACCAACAGATTGGGAAAAGATCTTTACCAATCCTACAACTGATAGAGGGCTCGTATCCAAAATATACAAAGAACTCATGAAGTTAGGCTGCAGGGATACAAAAAACACTATTAAAATGGGGTTCAGAGCTAAACAAAGAATTCACAGCTGAGGAATGCCGAATGGCTGAGAAGCACCTAAAGAAATGTCCAACATCTTTAGTCATAAGGGAAATACAAATCAAAACAACCTAAGATTCCACCTCACACCAGTCAGAATGGCTAAGATCAAAAACTCCGGTGACAGAAGATGCTGGCAGGGATGTGGAGAAGGAGGAACACTCCTCCATTGTTGGTGGGGTTGCAGACTGGTACAACCATTCTGGAAATCAGTCTGGAGGTTCCTCAGAAAATTGGACATTGAACTGCCTGAGGATCCACCTATACCTCTCTTGGGCATATACCCAAAAGATGCCCCAACATATAAAAAAGACATGTGCTCCACTATGTTCATAGCAGCCTTATTTATAATAGCCAGAAGCTGGAAAGAACCCAGATGCCCTTCAACAGAGGAATGGATACAGAAAATGTGGGACATCTACACAATGGAATAATACTCAGCTATCAAAAACAATGACTTTATGAAATTCATAAGCAAATGGATGAAACTGGAAAATATCATCCTGAGTGAGCTAACCCAATCACAGAAAAACACACATGGTATGCACTCATTGATAAGTGGATATTAGCCCAAATGCTTGAATTGCCCTAGATGCACAGAACACATGAAACTCAAGAAGGATGACCAAAATTCGAATGCTTCACTCCTTTTTTAAAAGGGGAACAAGAGGGGCTGGGGATTTAGCTCAGTGGTAGAGCGCTTACCTAGGAAGCTCAAGGCCCTGGGTTCGGTCCCCAGCTCCGAAAAAAAGAACCAAAAAAAAAAAAAAAAGGGGAACAAGAATACCCTTGGGAGGGAATAGGGAGGCAAAGTTTAAAACAGAGACTGAAGGAACACCCATTCAGAGCCTGCCCCACATGTGGCCCATACATATACAGCCACCCAATTAGACAAGATGGATGAAGCAAAGAAGTGCAGGCCGACAGGAGCCGGATGTAGATCTCTCCTGAGAGACACAGACAGAGTACAGTAAATACATAGGCAAATGCCAGCAGCAAACCACTGAAGTGAGAATGGGACCCCCGTTGAAGGAATCAGAGAAAGGACTGGAAGAGCTTGAAGGGGCTTGAGACCCCATATGAACAACAATGCCAAGCAACCAGAGCTTCCAGGGACTAAGCCACTACCTAAAGACTATACATGGACTGACCCTGGACTCTGACCTCATAGGTAGCAATGAATATCCTAGTAAGAGCACCAGTGGAAGGGGAAGCCCTTGGTCCTGCCAAGGCTGACCCCCCAATGAATGGGGTTGTTGGGGGGAGGGCGGTAATGGGGGGAGGATGGGGAGGGGAACACCCATGTAGAAGGGGAGGGGAAGAAGCTAGGGGAATGTTGGCCTGGAAACCAGGAAAGGGAATAACAATTGTAATGTAAATAAGAAATTCCCAATTTAATAAAGATGGAGAGAAACAAAAAGAAAGGTACTGTGTGCGGTTCTCTCAGGGGCATGCTACAGTGTGGTGTTGAGTCCTAGTTAACTGTGGATGGTTGACGGATTATCTGCAGACCGAATCCTAGTTGACAATTGATAGCTCAGCAATAATTTGCAGAGTCCTAGATAATTTTGATAGTTGAGGGATTATCTGCAGCTGACTATACTGCCTTATACTAGATACTTGATAAAAACAGGATACAGTGGATTTTTGCTTATTTAAGCAGATTTAGCCTCTAGATGGCCTTTGCAGCAGTGCTTGTGTGCTCACAGCAGTAGAGAGAAGGAAGGGGCGTTATGATCATTTGAGCTATATGGAAATTTGCAGTGGGAGTGTAGCTCATGAGGAATACGGGTAGGGATCCTCAAAGGGAGGTCTGGGTTCAGCCCTTTGACATTTCCACATCACACTGCAGACCTTGTTGAAAAGTCAAGTCCTTTTCCTTCCCCAAAATTCTCTTCCCTGAACTTCAAGGGAATTTCTCTCGCCATTTGTAGATTTATGAATCTCCCCGTCTGTTTCTTTCTGCGCACATGAGCTTGATGGCATGGCTGTGTTGGGACCTTTAGTTGTTGTCATGATTTGCTGACCCTGTTTCTTTGGCTCAGGAAGCAACATTGTGTAGGGAGTGTACCATGGAGCAAAAGCTCCTTCACATGGGTGGCTAAGGGATGAGTCAATGAACAAAGAGGTCCAGGGGGTTGGAGTCTCACAGTCCCCTTCAAGGACATACCCTCAGCGATCTGAAGCCATCCCTCTAAGTCCTACTTCCCAAAACTCCACCCCCTCTCAGCAATGTCCCCCGGCACTAAGCTTTTTGGCACACGGATCTTTCAGGAAGCCCTAGGATTGAAACTGAAGCTGACAATCATGTTTTGTTTTAATGAGAGAGAGTTATTTTTCTGTCCTCTGACTGACATCTTGTTTTGTGTTTTCCCGGTTTCCATACTGTTACTTAATATCTTTGAGAGATGACTTCAGAGATCAGAGTTTTCTCCTACGCTCGGTCTCAGTGCCACCTCAGCACCTCTCTCCAACGCTGTGGGTATAACTCACGTCACATGATTTTATTGTTCTTCAGTGTGCTTCATCCTACGTTACTGACCACTGGTGGTGAGATGGACTCTTGACTGAAATATCTCTGGTTGTGGTGGTCTGTCTTCCCAGTCCTCCATACTATCCCTGGCCTTGAGGGGTTAATGTGAATACGAATCAGAAAGATTCTTGAAAACACATTTATCTGGGAACATCAGATCATGGCAATGGGAACGTGTCTGTCATTATTAACTGCACATTCAAGGAGGTTGAAGCACAGTGACGATTTTGTGATATTTTGAGACTCTCCTTGGCCTTAAAGATTGGTAATTTGGGCCATGTCAGTCCAGACTAAAGGACAGTTGTGAGTCAGACTTTCTTTTGAGAATACTTGAGTGTGAGGCCATAGTGGCTTCTGTACAGATGTGGTTCTGGCTGTCTTCTGAAATCTGCTGCTATCAGACATAGATGCATAAAATCCAGTATGGGTGTTAGGCATCTACAAAAAAGGCTCCATTTTGATTCTGACAACTTATACAAGCTTGTGAGGCCTGTCCTGGTCAAGGAATAAGGAAAATCCTCAGCTAAAGTGAGATGTAGCCAGGGTACAAAAATAGCCAGGCTGCCATGGTTAGCATCACTTTTCTCTTACACCTACAAGTCAGAGTATATATTACATATCCAATGAGTATTTAAAAGGCTTGCAGGTCACACAACTTCTGAGGAATCTCCAGTTCACTCACTGTCACACAATTACATCTATTTTAATAATTTAGGTACCGTGACTGCACGTAAATTGCCCTTATCTTATTGACCCTTTAGCTTTTAAGGAAACACAATAACTTACATCACAACACAATCAGACATTCTTCAGTTTTGTGTTTTACACTTAAAAAAGAAAATACAGCTTCCTCTCATTAATGAGTGATATTTGTACCTGCCAAAACCTGTGGAATTTGTTATTTGGTCAAGTGCAGTTTATGAGCAGCATAGGAACGGTAGTGGTGCTGTACACGACTGTCTTCTGACTCCAGCAGATGCCATCTTTCAAAGTTTAGGTGTATCTCTTGCAAAAGATCATCTTAGCTGGGTGTGGTAGTTTGACTAAGCTAAGACACTGGGCTTGCCCACGGTTAACCTTCCCTCATAGAACAAGGGCAAGGTGAGGGCCAGTGGGGATCCATTGCAACCATTGCTCCCAAACAATTCTATACAGCTGTACCCCGACTGAATGTGGCCTCAGGCTTGGTGAAGGGTTAGTGTGCATAGGCTAGGGAAGATTAGAGGAAGGGGCTCTAACTATGTGGCTATAGGGAAGCCACCATCCATGATGGATTAAAGACTTTTATAGTCCAGTTGCTTTACAGAGGCAGGGGGATCACTCATTGTCCTGTCAGTAGCCCTGCACCCATGCTCTGTTAATAAGGCCAGGAAACTCACTGTTGTCCCAGAGAGAACTTTGGTAGCATTGAACTTTGGTTTGTCCTTGGAATCCTATAAAGACTTGGCTGAGTATTCCTCCAGCCATTGCCACGGAGAAAATTCTCACAGGAGCTGATTTGCAAAGCTCCCAGTTCCCGTGTTTCAGGAGAGACATTCCTGTCCATTGGAATGTTTGTCGTCATTACTCACAATGCTGTGTGTTTATTTAATGCTGTCTTAGTATTTCCTCATACTCCCAGAAAAACAGAAATGACAGTCTGATCTCTCATGATGGTTTAGAGCCTTGGTACTTTCCACAAGATTACTTTGATCCAGCTTTGCAGAGTTCTCACCGAGCTCTCTGTCCTTCCTCTTTCCCTGCTATCCACAAAGAATAGTCTCCTCTGTCTTTTCAAGACTCTAAAAATATGTTTATTTTTGACAATAATACAAAGATAACATTATTACTATATATAATACATCATAGCCATTTTCAAGTCTCATTACCTTGCTTCCCTTTTCCCAAGAAGTCCCCCTCTTATTCACGTATCTTCTTTTGTGTGTGACCCATTGAGCTTTGTCAGAGCTTCCTACATAAGCTTGTGGGAAGTTATGTGGGGCTACATCACTGAAGAAAGTAATGTCGCCTCCTTCCACCATTGTCTGTCAGTCATCTACCAGGAAGGAACAGGTGTCATGAGGTCTTCCCCTTCCATGAAGAAATACCGACAGAGAAAGCCAGTCTTGTGCAAGCCTTGTGCGGGTAACCAAAGCTATATGGAGTTCATGAGGGCAATGGTTACATCTCACCCAGAAGGCATCTGCAGGACATTCCCCATCTTCTGTCTTCTAGCACGTGTTCCCCGAGACTTGGAGTGTGTGCTATGGAAGGTCATGTGGGCCTGAGCATTTTACCAGTCTTTGTTCTAGGCACTAAATGATGGTCGTTACAGAGAAAAGGCAGAATGTTATTCTTTTTTCCTTCTGTTTAACATAATTCATAATTTAGGCTAGTTTACAAACGGTTTGAACTTTCTTCTGACCATGGTTTTATTTCTTGAATTGGTACACTATTATTTTGTTTTAATCAACTAAAAGTATTTGCCTTGCTCTTGGGTTGACATCAGCCGAGAACATTCTGTATGTGAGAAAACACTGCACGAAGGGTGCTGGGTATGGATGATAGGACAGGGGCAGAATCTGACTGTAATGAGAGCTCCCAACATAGATGCCCTCTCCATAGGCACAAAGGAGAAAGTATGAAACTGGAATGGGGTGGATCATAGACAATCTACCAAGAGAACAATGACGGGAAGCAAATTTGCTCTTTTGTACAACCGAGTAGGCTGTCTTTTTGCATACACACTGTCAAGGGAAGCAGCAACTAGTCCTCAAGGAAGAGGACTTCAGACAGCATGTGTTACACTGTACATCTTAACCCCACTGCAGTGTGGAGGTGACCGACATTTTTTGGTAACTGGCTTTGTTCCGAAGGGAAGCAGCTCCTTGGGCTTTTATGGAAGTGGGCAGTTCTGCAGTTTGGAGTCATCCATGCAAGTTAGGCTCCTGCCTTTCCGCAGAAATAGAGGGAGGGAGGAAAGGAGAAAGAGGTGGAGAGGGAGAGGGAGAGGGAGAGGGAGAGGGTGGGAGAGAGAGAGGGAGAGGGAGAGAGAGACAGAAAGACAGAGATAATGATAGAGACAAAGACAGAGAGACAGAGAAAGGGAGGGAGGGAGAGAAAGAGACAGAGACAGAGACTCTGAAACTCTGGTTTCTAAACTGAGGCATATGAAGAAAAGGAGGGGAAGAGGAGAGGAACCTTCCTGTACTTTCAGTAGGATCAGTGAACTTCTTCACTGCCCTCTGAAACAGAATCAAAGAAGAAAGGGGTGGTCGAAAAACCATTCACTGTGCTCCCCAGGTGGGATGATGAAGACCTAGAGGAAGCGCTCAGGAGGCTGCCGTGCTCCCAGGGTGGGATAGAGAGGGAGGGAAAGTACTCTGTGCTCCAGGGTGAACTGGACAGACACCAAGAGGAAGTGCTCGGGCATTCCACAGGAAGGCGGCCCTTGGGTAGAATGATTTCTATGGGCCAGGGTTAAGAATTAGGGGAGTGAGTGTGGCTTCCAGACTGAAGCCAGCTTCTGTCCCTTGGTATTTATTTCCCTGGAAACAGGTAGGACTGGGCCTTAGCATTCTAGTGTGTGGGAGCTGGGGCTTCCTTTTGGCAAAGGGTTTGAGTTTTGGTGCGGGGAGGGGGGTACCCAAAGGTAACACCAATCTCCCTTCCTTTCCACCTGTCTCTCTTTTCTTCCTTCTTTTCTTCTTTCTCCTCTCTTTCTTAACCAAGGAGCCCTTAATTCCCATCGATGCTTTTTAGCAGGCATTTCCTAAAAGAGATCAAAAGCTTCACAACTTTACACTTGCACTTACATCTTCCTTTTCTGGAAACTTCTTGGTTGAACAGATCTGGCAGTGAAATAGTATGACACAATAAGTAGATTTCTAAATTAATCATGTTTTGGATGGCATATGAAATGAAATGGCTGGAGATATATATATATATATGTATATATATGTGTGTGTGTGTGTGTAGTACGTGTATGTGTAGAATGTGTTTATATAGTATATGTATATGTATATGTATATGTATACACACCTTTTCTTACCCACCCTTTATCCTTGAACCATTCCTCCAAAAATAGAAAGACAAGTCTTAAGTGGAAACTGTGCTGTGTCACCGTGTGTCACAGAGTACACTCTTGTTCACACTTCTTTACTTGCAAGTGCTCATTGCAATAACTCATTGGTGTGGTTCAAGCAAGGCCTTTGGCTTCTGTTACAAAATCAAGACTGGGACTTCTCAGATAATCTCTCGGATAACCCCAGATAACCAATCAGATATCCCGTTGTTGCCCTGTGTCATGGAGATCCTATTGTTTTGGGTCTGTAGAAATGGTTCCTTTATGTACTCCAGCAGTTCATCGATGGGAAGACGCTGAGGCACAAAGCCAGCTCTCCTGCTCTCGTGACCCCAGTGGGGCTAGAAAAGCCGGTCTTTCCTAACCAACTGAAGGGCTTATGAAAAAAGATGAAGTTCCCTCTAGGGCAAGACATTCTCCTTCCTGACTGCCTTTGGCACAAAATGTGACACATAACTTTTTTCTCCTCTACCCAGTTGAACTATACTGAAGTTTTTGGACTTCCCATGATGGTGTAAGGTAGTTCTTTGAAAAAAGAAAAAGAATTTATTTCTGTACATGCACACACATTCACATCAACGTGGCTTGTGATTTTTCTGAAGAACCCTGGCTTGCGCAAAGGTCTGAAACGTGAGTGGGTTCCATAGACTCTGTCTTTGGATCTCCAGTGCCACATTCTAGTTGCTGATCAGATAGAAGTGTGAAGGAGTAAGTCTGGGAGAGGATGGGAGCTGCAAGTTCCTACCTGATTCTGCACTTTGAACAATCGAGAAATCACATCTCATCCATGGAACTAGCATCTCTGACTGTTCATCTTTCTTTTCTTTTTACTTTTAAGGATTTAAAAAAATATATAATTAAACTATTTCTTTCTAGGTTTTTTCCTTCTTCCAACTCCTCCTACATCATACCCCCTCTCTCAAATTCTTTTTAAATTGTTATTGTTATATACATGTGCATAAGTATGAAAATATAATCTCCTAGGGGAAAAATGATCCCGTGCTTACTCTCTTAGCATTCCTGGCTGTAGTTAGTTGTGTAAGTGTGGGTCTACATGAAATTTAATCTCTTCCACATTTGCATAGATATTCATGTTTTACTTGTTTTGTTCTTGTTTACCCAGCATGCATATCTTTTAACATGTAAAAACATTTTAAATTATATGAAATATAGAGGAACATGTACAGATACATTCTGCCTTACACTAACAAGTTATTTATTTTTTCATATTTATTTATTTATTTATTTATTTATTTATTTATTTATTTATACTTATTCACTTTACATCCCACTCACTGCCTTCCTCGTGGTCACCTCTTCCCACAATCCTTCACCCCGCTGCCCTTCTCTTCTCCTCTGAGCAGGTGGGCACTGACCCTGGGTATCTCCCAACCCTGGCATGTCAAATGTCCATGACGCTATTGTCTGCATATCTTAAATTGAGCAGTTAGAACCTCACTCGGGGACCCGGGAATCTTCTGTCTCTGTAGGTGTATGGAGTTTCCAGGACCAGTTTCACCCAAAGAACAAGCCTGGAGAGTGCAACCGTTTGCCATCAAGAGTGATAAGGGGGAGTTCAGACAAGGCAAGCAGCTGCTCCAGCGAGGATAACCTGGGAAAATGGCTTCCTAAGACACCCGCATGGCTAGTCTGGCCCCAGCTCTGAGTAATGAGGCTCCAGAAGCGTTCTGCCACCAGAGGAAGGGCTCAGGCAGGTGTGTGTATAACAAGGATGTCGATGTATTTTTATACTTTAGATGTTTTTTCCATTGAAGGTTAAATGCTTTCATTGGGTCCCCTCCCTCCCCCCGAATGGACATGTAGTTAGGAAGCTATATAAGTAGTTATATGTTTTTCTAGGGGTGTAACCAGAGATAGTTGGAGGGTTTATTAGACAGTTTTATCTAGATAAACAGAACCAATAGACCATATAGATGTTGATGGCAAGGTGTCTGATTCATGTTGTTATAACAAAATACCCCAAGGCTGAGTACCTAGTAAAGAACATTATTTAATTAACAGTTACAGAAAATCAAGAGTTTGCCACTATGCATCGGTTTAGTTCTGTTGAAGATCTCATGGAAGACAGTACTACAATAGTGTGGGTCAACATGAGGACAAGGGTCCACATGGCTCAACAGAAAGCCAGAGAGCAATTACTGGAATGCACCAGTCCTTTAGAAGGGCATGCCCCCAATGTCCTTCCCATAGTCCCATCTTTGAAAGGTCACACGTCTTCCTAGCACTGTCACACCTCTGGGGAGCTTATACCCTAGCAATAGATGTAGAAGAGTTTTAGTGTGGTAATGGTCTCATGTGATTATGGAGGCTAAGTAGTCTTGTGAGTTAGCAAACTAAAAGACCACGGAAGTGGGTGGTGTCAGTATGAACCTTTGATCATTACTTTTCTTTGTTCCCCTTTGAAATTTCCAGAGTAACCATCCATCTGCAAGCTCTTGCAACATTTGGGCACACACCAGCCAGCACATACTTATGAGGTTACTATTTCAGTGAACATCTGATAAAAGGTTAAATTCGAGTCAGAAAACAGATCACTTGTGGTTCGTCTCCAGACACGATGGCATAGGATATGTTTCTGTGTCCATGGTATGCTTTTTAAAATTTCGAAGTAGTCATTGGAAAGAGTTTGTGTATGGCATTCCTATGTTGAATCAATATCTTTATCATTTGAATGAAGCTTAGGAATATATGGTTGATTAGATGTAAAAGTAGACCCTTAAGGTAAATAGTAAAAATTTAGAGTTGATGCAGCAATGACATGATTAAAAAAAAAATCAAATTCTGTGATGGTCAGCTTTAGTTGTCAACTTAACCCAACCTAGATTCACTAGGAAGAGAGTCTCAATGAGGGGTGGCCTGCATTGGGTTGGCCCATGGGCATGTCTGTGGGACATTATCACAATTAAGTTGATACATGCAGAAAAACCTAGTGCACTGTGGGCGGCATCATTCCCTCAGTAGTGGATTCAGAATGATATAAGAGGAGGCACAGAGATGAGCACAGGAAATAAAGCAAGCGAGTATGCATGTGCTTACCTCTCTATGCAAACATATACTTGTGAGCACAAGAAGTGAAGCAAATGAATATGCTAATTTCTCTGTGAAGACATATGCTCTTGGCTACGGACAGGATATGACTAGCTGTTTGAAGTTCTGCCTTGGTGTCCTGTGATGGCTATTTTTGGTTGTCAACTTGACCACATCTGGAAGTTACTAAAACCTGACTGACTGGGTTCACCTATGAGAGTATTTTTTTTAATTAAATAATTTGCAATGGGAAGACCTGCTTCTAATCTGGATCTTTGAGCTGGGAAGATATACCTTTAATCTGGGCCACACTTTCTTCTGACTGCCTATATAAAGGACATGGAAGAAGGAAACTTTCTTTCTTTGCCTGCTTGTTTTGGCTTTTGCTGACACCTCCGTCCACTCATTCACTGTCATTAGAGACTACTTCTTTGGAATTCCAGAGAACCCAGAAGACTAGCTGAGACATCCAGCCTTGTAGACTGAATAACTACTGGATTCTTGAACATTTCATTAGTACTCAGCCATTGTCGGACTAGCTGGACCATAGCCTGTAAGCTGTTCTAATAAATCTCCTCTCTCTGTCTCTGTCTCTCTGTCTCTGTCTCTGTCTCTGTCTCTCTCTCTCTCTCTCTCTCTCTCACACACACACACACACACTGTAATAGGTGGAGGAATAATTGGAGACGAGGCTGGGTCTACGGTGATGCAGCTTTAATGAGTGTCTCCATGTTAGGATGAAACTTTTGGTAATCCATCTGCTTTTGAGTCACAGTTTCTCCTGTAACTAGGCTCAATAAGATATATGAGTTCAACAAACTGGACCTGGTAGAACTGTATCTTTAGTCTGACAGTGCCCCAGGTGTGATGAGCAGGTCTCTTCAAATCTCCATCTCCCCAAAGCAGCACCACAGAAAAGGAAGCCACGCAGTCAAAGCAATATTTTAGGAGCTTTACACACAGTAATGTGTCCTGTGATTTTTTTTCCAGGGACATATAAAACTAACATCTGCCTCAGACTAGGATAGCATCAACAGCCAAAGAATGATTCATACAAGTTCATCTTGATGAGTAAAGCTAGTTTATTAGGAGTTATTTATAGAGCTGTGGGTGACTAAGACGACTTACATTTTCCCCTGAAGTTGCCAATCTCCCCACCACCCTGTCTATCACCTTATTAATTTACATGGCTTTAAATCCAGAGCAGAATTAATGAAAACCTGGACGTGGAGGCCAGTATTAAACACTACAGGCTCAGATGTGAGACACAGAGAAACCCAGACTCTGAGAACGTTACATGCTCATGGGTATTCTGCATGCATCTTCAGTCACGGATCTTGAGAATCTCAACACATATTGTCTGATTGCAGGAAGGACGTTGTGTGTGGCTGCCATCTTGCATGTAGATCAGCTCAGTGCGAGACGGAGTTAGAATCTGGAAGACTGGTTTCAGTATATAATGTGTCAATCCTTCATTATCCCCACTTCATTGATGGAGAAACCAACTAGGCAATAAAAGACCAGTAACTTGCCCAAAGTTACCACGGAAGCACCTGTCTAGAAACAGATCATCTCTCTCCAAGGACTAGACCTCGTCACATTAAGCATTAAAATGAGTATGAGGATGTTGATAGTGTGATTTTACTAACAGCCAGCTTTGACCCTTTTTGGAAACTGTCAATTTATTTTTCAAGAAATTTTCCTATTATTTTGGTGTCCTCTGCTGCTATGTCTGAACCTAAATGTTTCCCAAAGGTCATGTGTTGAGGGCATGGTCCCCAGTTGATGTTACTGATGGGAGATGGCAGAAGCTTGAGGAGGTTAGCTGCTGGACAAGGAAGTTAGTTACTGGGAGTATGCCTTTGAAAGCAGACATGGTGACCCTCCTCCCTCCTCTCTCTCTTTGCTTCTTGGCCTTCATGAGACAAGCAGTTCTGCTCTGATATGTCCTCCCTACCATCATGTTCTCCTCTCATAGGCACGACAGTGCTGCCAACTGGTCATGGCTTGAAGACTCTGTCCCTTGTGCCTCAGCTCCATATCTGTGGAGATGGCTGGTGCTACAGAGGCATTTGGGTCTCAGTAATACACAGCTACTGACTTACCTGTGATGCCAATCCAATGTCTTCTGTACATGACCCTCCCTGTGTTGGGCAGCCAGGTGCTGCTGGGTAATGTGGGCCAGTCTTTCCAAGACTGAATGCTTCCTTCAGTGCCACTGTACATGACATGGGGACTGATGACATTTTTTTTCCCAGCATGGACTGTAGAATCAATCCTCAAGGTGGGTAGATCTGTTAAGTGCTTCTTTCCTTAGAACAGTGGTCTGAGAGTCATAGTTGCTTCAGGTCAAGGTAGCCTTGACCTTTTTATTCAGAAAGCTTTTATTTGTTTGGCATACACCCAAGACTTTGGATTGAAAAGTTAAGGATAACATCTCTCTGGTAGGGAAATGGTGTAGAATAGGATTTCAGTTGGTCATATGAACAGGGGTTTCTCAGAACAGAGCTCTTGGCTAGACCCATGGGCCATGAAGCATTCAACTTGGTTCTCCTGTGATTTGCCTCCACAGCAGTCAAGGAGCAAAAGGGACTACCCGTGGAAACATGGCCCTCATGTTGCCTGAATGTTGTAAAACACTGTCTAAACAACAAGGACAACAACAACTACAATAAAGACAAGGGTCTTTGGAAGCGTCTGACAATTCACATTTTTTTTCAAAGTTCCCTGATGGAGCCCATGTGGAGATTCCAAAATAGCACTTCTAGAACATTATCTTATGCTGTGTTACAGAAGAATGGGCCCCAAACAATTCAAAGATTCTGAATATACACCCGCACAGAGTAGCCTAAGGCCAGGGTGGAAAGAAAGACTCTGAAATAGCTCTTACACTTTTCCTGTTAGAATGGCACAATGTGAGGGCTAGAGTTTGGGTTATTTTAATAATCACCAATTAATGGAGGAGTGGAGGCTCAAGAGGCTCTCACTCTCCCATGGTAAAATGCTGAGATTTCCATTTGGAGCTGAGCACCTCCGCATCCCTCCTTCTCAATGATTTGATCTGTTATGAGTCTCTGCGCTAACTGCTACCCACTGTAATCAATGAGAAGCATCTTGGTGGTCAACACATTTTAAAAAGCAATGAAGCAATAGCAACAGAGCTACCATTTCAGATGAAGTAAGGGAAAACGGAAGCACAGAAAGCTTCTCTAACATATGAACTCTAAGTGCTAGGAAAGTTTTAAAATGTGGTATGGTTCTCTCATGGGCACATACAGGAACTAACCTGTGTTATACCTGATCCATTAAATTCAAGCTTGATGGCCATGGTTGTATCTTTTACACAAAGAAACTGAGCTTAGAAGTGAAGATACATATTTATACATACATAATCTCAACTACTGATACTGCATAATTTACCCGTGGAAGACATAATTATCGGTTTCTTTGGCTTGGATGTTGCTGATAGGTAATGACAAAATCACGCACAGAGAATGTTCTACATTCTTGTTCTGCCCAGGACTGAGGCTGAAATGCCTGTGTTGTGCCCGACCACCAAGGAGCCAGTTTCAATGCAATTGCACTAGGGTTTTTTAATTCAAGCTCAAGTTTGGGCTACCTACCAACCCTGATTAGCAGGACCAGGGGAGGGTGAATCCCCAAGCTCAGTTTCAAGCAAGCATTTATAGAGGCTAGCAAACAAGTAAGGAGATTTCTAGCCTGGCACACATCTGATTGGGGAGCTGTTACAGAATTTTGTTGCCCTTTAAAATAATTGACTGGTGCTG